>NC_057814.1:27831193-27834935 GCF_018294505.1 Triticum aestivum
CATTTACCGCATTTGTATGGTTGTAACCTCGAAAGTTCAAGATCTTATGCGGCCACCATGAAATCATAGCAGGGAATGGGATGAGTGCCCCATGTTAAGCTCTTTGGTCCATATATGTGCCATATGCTACCAACGGGAGGCGTCGCCTCGAAGCCGTTCTCTATGGCTATGATGCCCGTCTGCTGTCGTTATAATCAATGCAAATCGTGAGGGGCTAAAAATTCACCGGACCTAGTGTGGCGTCATCGTACAACCCCTAGAGGGTGTGGTAAAACATCGAGAGCAGCATGCATTGGCCCTCACATAGGCTGTGTGCAAACGGGACCATATCTCATGTCGGATCAAGCCATCGAGAGAGAATGTGTCCGGCCTGTGAAAGGGGTGCGGGGCTCGTTCCTTCATTTGCCTCAAATCTCGATGCCACGTGATGTTAGACCTAGTAACCAAGGCATGTCTCGTGCATCGCACTCAACTGGACCCACAACATACATGCACACATGTCCACGTATGAGTCTAAACAGCGGGGATGCATGGTTCGGAGACTGGCGTAAGTGGTGTGAGTCCAGTTTGGATCTAGCTACCAAGAGGTAACGCATGAGTCTAAACGTCTACCAAGAGGATGCATGTCCACGTATGAGTCTAAACGTCTACGTGATGCTCCACACGTGGGTCCAGACGGCAGGTCTGCATGTGCTTTGGATGTAGCTACCAAGAGGTAACGCGTCCGGTTTGTGTCTAGGCGGTGCTTCACGGGGCCTGGCGTGGTCTCGTCGTATGACCCATGAAGGGTGTGGTCAAACACCGAGAGCGGCACACATAAGCCCTAACGCGGGCTATGTGGAAGGCATGCCATATCGCATGCTGGATCTAGCCAATGGAGGGAATGAGTTCGGCATGCAGACGGAGTGCGGGGCGCGTTCCTTCATTTTCCTCAAAATTCGTTGCCGCTTCATGTGGGCCCTATCCAAAAAGGCCCGTCCAGTGCATCACACACAACTGGATTCACACATGCATGCACACTTGGCCATGTAGACACCCACCGTAAACCTTTAGCCAAGTTGACCCACACCATCCATCCACCCTTGACCCCACCTCGGTTCGTTGGATCTCCGACGAGTCCCTTCCCTCGGTATGCCAAGCATGTTAAAACGACACATGGCTACACGTCTTGCACACCAAGATTGGCGCATCATGCACTAGTGCCAACAAACATGTCCAGCTGAGCATCTTTGCCCATTATCTGGATCGAGGCGGCTAGCAGTGCATGTTGTCGGCCCGGTTGCCTAGCGGTGCATGCTATGGGTAGACATGAATCGCATCACATCGGATCAAGATTCCCCTCTCTTGTACCGGACGCCGGAGCAGCTCACATGCATGGTAGAAGAATTTGCGTGGTTGATGTGGGAGCTTGGATGAGACGCCATGGGATAGGTGCATGCTGAAATTCAAGATTTAGGAATTGATAACAAAATGAAAATGACAATTCAATTGTTTGTGCAGGTGTACAACATGTATTAAGGAAAATGTGGAATATGACACGTTCACATGCATTTTGGCAACAAGTGCACTTTTGGAGGGGAAAAAACAGGTAGCCCCCTGTGCCTCCCACGATTTTTGTTCCATGTTTTCGCCACAAATATTGGAGGAAAAAAGAAAAATGTATTTTCCCCTCAAAAAATGACTTGGGAAGAAAATCTGAAGTAACCATATTTAGCTACTCCGTGGAGGTTGTCCCCCGTGGGGAGATTCGATCTACCTCTCCTTGATTTTAGGGTGAGTTCAACGTGAACGTGATGGTGAGAGGCTGAAGAAGGAATTTTGTGCGTTTACAACAACCTTTGTTTAGAACTGTATAAATAATAAATGAAAGAGAATATGTGAAAAACAAAAAAGAAAAAGGATATGCATACATGATGGGCCAGCCCAACCATCTACAGGGACGCGTGGTCCGGCACGCGGGTGAGGTTCTCCTGGGACAGCCCAACAAAATTTGGCCCAACGCTGAGACGCACCGGGCGCAACTGACGGGTGGTGGGAGTTTAGTCCCACCTCGCCAAGCGAGACGCGCACGCACCTACTTATATACGCGGCTGAGAGACCAACTGCATGAGCCTCTCTCACTGAAACAGTATGTTCCCTATCGACTTCTGTGTATGCCCTGTGGGGCCTACTAGCAGGAGAAATCAACATCCCACGGGCCTGCATCCTGGCCCATATGGTTGGGTTTCTAGTCGTATGCAGGCCGTGGGGTTTGATATCTCCTGTTAGTTGGTGGGCTTTTTCTTTTCCAAATCACCCAATTTTTTTACACAGTCACATCCATGTAATAAACATGATTATCAAAGAAAATTCAGCAATAATGAAGTTTACACTGTCCCCTTAGGGTAAAGTCAGAGGTATGTACCTGAGTTTCACCGAGCCACTATAAATTATATAAAATTCTAAAAAAATTGGAAAACTTTCAAATTCTGTCTATGTTTATGAAAAGATCATGTGTACAAAATTTCAGGTGACTTGGATGTGGTCGAAGAAACCACCTTGTTAGAAAAACTCGCTTAAGTGAGACCAAACGGTCCGTCTGTAATGAAGTGATTTTTTTGACCATCTCCAAAATAACCCCAAATTTGTTGTACACGATGCCATAAATGTAACAAACAGGATATCCAAAAATAAAACTCAAAAGTTTTAGGTTTACACTGTCCCCTTATGAAAAATTATGTGGTAAGGCAAGTGAGGTAGCTCATGACCATAGCCATGGCATACATTGTTCAAATGGCCTCCAACCGTTCCCCTTTACCCAAGTTGACCCACACCATCCACCCACCCTTGACCCCACCTCGGTTCGTTAGTTCTCCAACCAGTCCCTCCCTCCGTAAGCCAAGCATGTCAAAGCAACACACGGCTACCCGTCTTGCACACCGAGATTGGGCATCATGCACTAGTGCCAGCAAACATGTCCAACTGAGCATCTTTGCCCATCGTGGACACTACCGCATGGTCTAGATCGAGGTGGCTAGCGGTGCATGTTGTCGGCTTGGTTGGCTAAGGGTGCATGATATGGGTCAACATGAATTGTATTGCATCACATCTAGATTCCCCTGTCCGGTACCGGACGCCAGAGGCCCGGAGCAGCACGTGCATGGTACAAGAATCTGCACGGTCGCTGGCGGAGCTTGGATAAAACAAATTTGACCTAACTGACATGGGGTAGGTGCATGCTGAAATTCAATATTTAGGAATTGTTAACTAAATAAAAACGACAATTCAATTATTTGTACAGGTGGCACGTTCACATGCAATATGGCAACTAGTGCACTTTTGGAGGGGAAAAACAGGTGCACTCGTTCCACCGTGCCTCCCATGATTTTTCTTCCATGTATTTCGCCACAATATCGGAGGAAAAAAAATAATGTGATTTTGCCTCAAAAAACGACTTGGGGAGAAATTCTCAACTAACCATATTTAGCTACTAGGTGGAGGTTGCCCCCCGTGGGGAGATTCGATCTACCTCTCCTTCATTTTAGGGCGAGTTCAACGTGAACGTGATGGTGAGATGCTCAATGTGGAGCTTTGTGCGTTTGCAACACATTTGTTTTAGGAAAAAATAAGCACCTTATAATGTGAAATTATAAAATCCTTATTAAAACATGCTAAAAATCCTTATTTTTAAAAACTTGTTTGTCTTGCCAGATAAAACAAACATAAAATTATGGGGATCGTTTATTGCGTGGCCTCCCCCCCC
>NC_057814.1:27835193-27844967 GCF_018294505.1 Triticum aestivum
GGGACATTTACCGCATTTCTAGGGTTGTAACATCGAAAGTTCAAGATCTACGGCGGCCACATGAAATCATAGCTAGGATTGGGATGAAAGCCCCATGTTAAGCTCTTTGGTCCATATATGCACCATATGCTACCAAAGGGAGGGGTGGCCTCGACGCCATTCTCTAGGCTATGATGCTCATCAGCTGCCGTTATAATCCATGCAAATTATCGAGGGGCCGAAAATTCACGGGACCTAGCGCAAGTGTAATCATACGACCCCTAGAGGGTGTGGTAAAACATCGAGAGCGGCATGCGTAGGCCCTCATGTAGGCTGTGTGCAACTGGGGCCATATCCCATGCTGGATCAAGCCACAAAGTGGGAATGCGTCCGTCTTGTGAAGGGAGTGCAGGGCCCGTTCCTTCATTTGCCTCAAATCTCGTTGCCGCGTGATGTTAGACCTAGTAACCAAGGACCGTCCCGTGCATCGTACTCAGCTGGAACCACAACATGCATGCACACATGGCCACATATGAGTCTACACGGCGGGGATGCATGGTTCGAGGGCTGGCACAAGTGTCGCGGGGCATGTGTCTAGGTGCTACTCCACTTGGGTCTAAACAGCGGGGGTGCATGGTTTGGATCTTGCTACCGAGAGGTAACGCGCCCGGTTTGTGCCTAGGTGGTGCATCACGGGGCCTGGCGTGGTCTCATCATATGACCCATGAAGGGTATGGTCAAACACTGAGAGGGGCATGCATAAACCCTCACGCGGGGTAAGTGTAAACGAGGCCATATCGCATGTTGGATCTAGCCAATGGGAGTGAACAAGTCCGGCATGCGGACGGTGTGTGGGGCTCGTTCCTTCACTTTCCTCAAAATTCGGTGCCTCTTCATGTGGGCCCTAACCACAAAGGCCCGTCCCGTGCATCACACTCACCTGGACCCACACCGTGCAAGCACATTTGTCCACGTAGACACACACCGATAAACCTTGACAATAGCTAGGGTTTAATAATTATCCATTCATTTTACCTAATCGGTACAACATAGCTAGCGATGAACAAAAAAGCTAGTAGATGCCATGTGAAATTAAATGTGCCAACTGTCCCTTCTAGTATTTTTTTCAGTAGTTCTCCCTTCTAGTATTTAGTAGTACTGCGCAAAACAAAAAAAACGTCCCTCCTATTTTGATGTTTTTTTAACACACTATTTTGGTGTTCGGTTTATGTTGCCACGTTTGTGGACCGACATTGTGCACTTTTTCTTTTACTTGGTTGGTTGATTGGTTGTTTCGGGCAAATCTCTGGGTGTGCATGATGACGCATACGTGCATGTTTCTACCTAAATTTCAAAAGTGATGAATTGTGCGCGGCCTTAACCTCTCTCTCCCAAACAAATTGAATTTTCACTCCCCAAATCTCGCTCCCACCTCCAGCGTATCGCCTCTGCCTATCCACCCACGTATTCGCCGCCGCCCACAACTCGCCGCCGCCAAAAAGCCCACATTCTTGCCGGCGAGGATGATCCTACCTGCCGGGGGAGAGTGCATGGCTGGTGCACTCCGTGCGGCGGATGTGGACCCCATGCAGGAACTGGTCAACAAGGACGTCGTCGGCGCCGATTCGCAGCCGCAGCTGGTCCAACACAGCACCAACGACGACGAATCGGTTAGTGTCTGCAGATATTAACCCTAGAATTTGCCTTCTCGAGGTTAACCCTAGAAATTGCTCTCTTGTTATTCCTCGCTATTCGTATAGACAATCGTAGTGTTCGCCTTTTTTTATTAATTGTACGGTTATTAGTCCTAGGGTTTGCAAATTTAGATGAATGGATCATTTGTATTCCATTTTATGCCTGTCTTTCATATAACCAAAGTTTTAGGAAACCAATACAAAGAAAAAACAATCCATTTATGCCTGCCTTTGCTATAATGTACAATTCGCTGGCATGAGATTTTTTTCTTCTAATACCAGATTGCAGATTTGGAAGCATGGGAGAACTACCTACAGCTGAGGGAAGCTTTCAGAAAGAAAATCTTCAAGTGGCTCATGGCTGCAAATATTGTGTACCGGCGTAACGGTCTCTATAAATGCCCGTTCTGCAGGAAAGAGAACCAGCATTCCAAAACCACAGCAATTGCAGCTTACAGAAAGAGGTGGCATCTTAAGGTAAAACCTGCTGAGTTGACCAACAAATTGGGGAGGGTGAAGACCTAAAAGCATATAGTCATGTTTGTTTTTTGTGTTCTATCGACACCAAATGTAAAAAAAATATGGGCCCACATGAACAATTATCAATCTTTATCTCCTTCGACGGTCAGTCCCACATTGGCCAACATGAACAAGTGTTGATCTCATTGGACTTACATCATGGCAAAATTTGGTGCCATTCTGAACCTGCTTCATGGGAGGCCTTTCGGGACGGGAAGGGTCCGTCTCGAAGCATGTTTTTGTCGACATCCTTGAAGTGGACCAACAACCTTGTACCAACATGACTAGCATCATTGCCAAGTTTCGTAGCTTTTTGACGTTGTAAGGATTATCTAGGGCTTTTGCGTCGATAAATCATATAATACTTACGTTTTTTTTCTGCGCCTGTTTTTTTTCTGCGCTCGAGGGTGGGCTGCCATGCATCGTGTCATTGGGCTGTGTAAAGAAGCCCACCCGTTGGACCGAGCGATGTCCGCTGCCGTTGCATGCGCCCGAGCGAGCCTACGTTGCATGCGGTTGCATGCATGCGTCCGCTTCAGCCTACGTTGCATGCGTGCACATACACGAAGGAGCACGCGCCGCAGAGCTGTCCCCGGTTGACCCGACCGACGGCACATAGGGCAGCACTTAAACTTCACATTTTGATTCACACTACAGTTTCCCACGCGTGTACACTCCCGATACCGCGGTGGGTGGAAAATTTGTTCACATTTGACCCCATTACTACCACGGTGGCTATTTAAGCCACCTATCATGTTCCTCTTCCTCTCACACCCTTCATCCATCTCCCATACTCTCCCACCTGCATTTTGCGCCTGCCCTTCTTCTTCTTCACCGCAAACAGCCCCAAGAACCAGCCCGTCGCAGCCATGCAGTACACCGGGCCAACCTACTGCTTCCCCCCCCCACCGTGCCGGAGATGCTCTACCCCGCCGGGGTGTACATCGAGAGCACCCTTCGTGTGTGGGGGATGTCAAGGTGGAGGGGCGCAAGGGGGTTCACCGACTTCTTACTTGGGGCCGGCTACGGGCACCTCCCTCGGGGATCTCCAAGGATGCACCGAGTCGAGGAGGTCATCCACAACGGGGTTGTGGTTGCTATCCTTGCCCACTTCACCAACCCCTTCGACGTGTTCTACCTCCTCGGCCGCGTGTTCTGGTGTGGCTGCGAGTTCATAGCTTTCACCACCCATAACATCTTCACGGACTACGACAACGTCTTCCCCACCGACGAGCGCATGCACACTCTGCCGTACCCCATCAACAACACCGCGGAGGAGCAGTGAAGGGCGCTCGGAGGAGGACCAAGGAGGAGCCTGGTGGACAAGCGGCGGCCATCTATCTATCTATCTATCTATCTTTTTAGCTAAAAAATCTATCTATCTATATTTGTCTTGGTGTTATTTAAGTTGTAAGCGTACTATTAATTCATGTTGTGGGCATTGGTTGGCCCGAATTATCTATATTTATTATAAAAAGTTTTATAGTGGTTGGGCTTTTTTGGAACCGTTTTAATCTCTGGCATTTTAGTCATAGGAAAAAATGTCTCAAAAAAAGTCACAGGAAGAAAACAATCACGCGCCGCCCCTCTCATCCAATGCAGAACCGCCGCCGCCATCGTCCTTCCCCTCACCCATCGCCATTACAACCACGTCATCTCCTCCCTCTCCTTCTCCTCCTTCTCGCGGCCGCAACTTTGCTCGTCTCCTCTTCCACATCCCACCCCCTTCTTCCATCCACGCAAGAACCTCGATGGAGGAGTAGATCGCCGGCGGCGAGAACGCCGACTTCGTGGAGATCGCCGGCGGCGACCAGGTAAAGATGGCCAGGTTGATGGAGATCCGTTCTTGGTTTAACAACATAAGGCAGTTGAACTGGACGGCAATGGCCACTTTGAGGGAAATGACATCCAGGGAGAAGAAAAAGCTTTTCCCGCCGCCCGCACAACCGAGGCACGACATCGAGATCCTCTTGTGGGCGATGGAGCAGGCCAATTTGTCCAGCCCGTGGGACAGGCGCAGGTGGTGGGCATTCAGATCCAGGGTAGAGCATCCACTGGATCAGGAACCCACGGTGCACGAGGTGCCGTTGCAGATTGTGGAGCCTCGAACCGAGTCGGAGATGACTCCGAAGCGCAAGAGGAGGATGACAGTGGTCGTGACATCGCTTCCCCGCCGTTCTCCACGCTTCCCTCGCCGCTCCCCTCGTCTGAACGGCGGCGGTACCGTTGTTTAGAGTAAGCTTCCCCACTCCTAATCTTCCTACTGCTCGTGCTTACAGTTGTGGTGGTAGTGATTGAGTACGTGCTTTTGGGGGCTGGATTATGATGTATATGAACCCTAGGCTAAATTTGTACTGTTGTAGTGGTAGTATTTGATGTTCACCTGCACTTCTACTCCAAAAATTTGTTATGTGTCTTTCTATTATTAAGTGCTTGATACTATATTTAAACCTTTTTTTGAGTTGTTGATTGCTTTTTGGTAGAGCTACCAGCTCTTATGGAGATGCTCATGTTGTATGTCTTGTTCTCCATGATTTGTACTAGCATTCTGTGCAATTAGATGCCATGACAAGCCATGTAGCATATTTATTTATTGCCTCCAACATGCCATCATTTTACTCTGTGCATCTCAGGAAGTATAAATCTGTCAGCTATAAAACTTTGCGAATTTGCTTGATGGTTCCCACTAAACTACAAACCCCCCCTTTTGTTTTCAAAGTAAGCCACTGACATCTGGGTCCCACGGCAGTCACACACACACAAATGCTCCCAGTCATGTGGCCCCTGGCCCACTGGTCATCCTCGATGGCCAGCCAACCTCAGTGTGCCTCTACCAATAACAGCAGCCCTTTCTGTTATAAAACTATGCAACTTTGCTTGAAGGTTGCCACTAAAAATATAACTTCTATGGCCATGCTTCCTAAAATTTATTTGCATTATGTTGTCAATACTTTCATGCCATGCCTTTTGTTGCTATGACAAGTTTATGTTGCATGGTAAAATCTTGCTCTAAAGTGGCCATGTTAATATAATTGTTTGATGTTAAAAGTAAGTTGCACTTGTGAGCTTGGTTTTGTTTGCTTGTTGTAACCATCATGTCAACACTGTTTTTCATTATAACTATTTCAGCATAACTGTAATTTTCACTAAGTCCTAACCTGTAACAGCAACTTTGCCATTCGTGTTTTGCAGGAAAAAAATGGAGTTCACAAGGCTGGAGACCTGGAGTTGTGAGGCTAGGAGGCTGATGGCGCTGCTGCTGGCTAATCCTTCTTCTTCCAGCTTTTGTTCCTCCTTTTCTCTCTACTCGTTGGATTCCTGGGCTACATCCCTATGTGTTGTTAATGTATTAAGTTGATCCTTCGAATTTATTGTATTAGATTTAATGTGGAAGTACCTTAATCTCTATGAAAGAGATGTTGGTTCTATGACTGATAATTTCTAGGAGCATGCTTAAATTCAATATTTAGGGATTTTTTTTGAATTGTTTGGATTCCTTACCACATGTGTCACGTGGTCAATATGTAGGGATTATTAGCATATGAAAACAACAATTCGATCGCCTATGTAAATGTGTACAACATAATTTTCAAGATAAATTGAAACATGACACGTGCACATGCAATTTGCCAATAGGTCCAGTTGTAGTAGAAAAAGACAGCATGTGCACGTATCCAACCGTGCCTCCTATGATTTTGTTCCATGCTTTTGTCGCCACATGTCTTTGGAAGTAAAAAAAATATAAGGTGATTTTCTCATAATAAACCGTTTTGGAGAGAAATTTGCAACCAACCAAAAATATCTACTGTGTGCAACTTGGCCCCCGTGGGGAGATTGGATCGACTCCTAGATTATAGGGTGAGGCCATCGTGATCGTGAGAGAAGAATTCTTTTTTCGAGGGAAGGTAGGAATTTTGTGTGGTTACAAAATGGACCTTATTGTAATTAAGGAAATTATTATTTAACAAAAACCTTGCTATTTTCAAGCCATTATAAAATAACTAAATTGTTTTGGCAAGAAAAAGTTGATTATGGGTTAGTTTGTTTTGTGGACAAGTACGTGTAGTGGTGCATGCTGTGGGCCCAGGTGGCTCTAGGTGCATGCAGTGTATCATGCTGGCTAGGGGTGCACAAGGTAGTAACCTGGTGAATCGGGGTGAAAGTCTTGTGCTAATTCTATTTTGTGGTGTGTGACATATGAGTCTACCCGGGGGGAATGCTTGGCTTGGGGGCCGGTGTAAGTGGTGTGGGTCTACTGCGTAAGTGGTGCGCCACGTGAGTCTAGACGGCGGGGGTGCATGGTTAGGATCTAGCTACCTTGAGGTAACGCATCCGGTTTGCGCACTGAGTGTGGGCCCATTCCTCCGTTTTCATAGGTGCTTTCTCTCGGGTCAACGGAGAACAATCCAAACGTGCATGCTAGGTCCCGGCCTTTCTTGGGTCCCGCGTGCCATATTCGGGACAGTTGCCGCATTTCTAGGGTAGTATCATCGGGAATTCACGATCTATACCGCGGCCACATGAAATCATAGCAGGAATGGGGTAACAATCACATGCTAAGCTCTTTGGTCCATATATATGGGCCATGTGCCACCAAAGAGAAGGGCCTCCTCGGAGCCATTGTCCATTGAGAGGAAACGAGTCTGGCCTATGAACGGTGTGCGGGGCCTGCCCCTTCATCTGCTTCAGAACTCCGTGCCGCAAGATTTGGACCCTAGCAACCAAGGCTCGTCCCGTGCGCCGCACGCCAACTGGACCCACACCATGCATGCACGCGTGGCCATGTAGACAATCACCGGTCAACCTTGACAATGTACACAAGACGCATGCGCACTCATTAGCCATCTAGCCCCCAACCATGCACACCTAGCCAGCTTCACTCAAACCATGCACCGTTTGCCAGGTTCACCCACACCATCCATCCATTATTGACCCCACCTCGGTTCGTTGGACCTCCGACACGAGTCCCTTCCGTCGGCATGCCGGGTATGTTAAAGCAACACGCGACTACATTGCACACCGAGATACGACGTCATTCACTAGTGCCAGCAAACCTGTGCACCTGAGCATCTCTACCCATGGTGGACACTAGCGCATGGTTAGGATCGACAAGCCTAGCGGCACATGATGTCGGCCCGATTGGTTGGGGGTGAATGACATGGGTCCAGATGAAACGCATGGCATCGCATGGATCCACATTCCCCTGCCCAATACCAGACAGCGGCCATATACCAGACGAATCCAAGCGGTCGCTGACGAAGCTTGGAATCCATGTGTTATGTGCATGCTGAATTTCAATATTTAGGAATTATTAACATACGAAAACAATAATTCAAGCTTCTATGTAAAGGTGTACAACATAATTTTCAATAAAAAATGAAACATGACACGTGCACATGCAACTTGCCAACAAGTGCACTTGTAGTACAAAACGACAACATGTGCACGTATCCCACCATGCCTTCTACAATTTTTGTTCCATGTTTTTTCGCCACATATCTTTGGAAGGAAAAACAAAAGAATGTGATTTTCCCATAAAAAACCGTGATGGCGAGATGGTTGCAACCAACCAAGATAGATAGTGCGTGGAAGTTGTCCCCCGTGGGGAGATTGGATCGACCACTCCTAGATTATAGGGCGAGGCCACCGTGAACGTGATCGTGAGAGGATGAAAAAGGATTCGTTTTTTCGAGGGAAAGGAAGTAATTTTGTGGGTTTACAAAAAGGAATGCACCCCTTTTTGAGGGGCAAAAAATGCACGTTATAATGTGTAATTAATGAAATTATAATTTAACAGAAACCTTGCTATTTTCAAGCAATTTAAAAACAACTTATTTGTTTTGGCAAAAAAATGTTGATAATGCGATAGTCCATTTTTTGGACACTTACGTGTAGTGGTGCATGTTGTGGGAATCGGGGTGGAAGTCTTGTGCTAAGCTATTTTGCGGGGTGCGGCATATGAGTCTACACGGGGAATGGTTGCCTTGGGGGCCGGCGTAAGTGATGTGGGTCTAGTGTCTAAGTGGTGCACCACGTGGGTCTAGACGGCGGGGGTGCATAGTTTGGATCTAGCTACCTTGAGGTAACGTGTCCGGTTTGCGCAATGAATGCGGGCCCGTTCCTCCATTTTCGTCGATGCTCTCTCTCTCGTGTCAACGGAGAACAATCCAAAAGCGCATGCAAGGTCCCGGCCTTTCTCGGAGCCCACGCTTGCCATATTCGGGACATTTGCCGCATTTCTAGGGCAGTATCCTCAGAGATTCATGAATTGTTCATATATGTGCCATGTGCAGCCAATGGGCAGGGCCGCCTCAGAGCCATTGTTAAGGGCAAAAAATGCCGGGTCTCGTCTGCCGCCGCTATAATCCGTGCAAATTCATGAGGGATCCAAATTTCTTGGGACCTTTCGCGGTATGGGTGTGGTCGAACATCGAGAGCGGCACGCATAAGCCTTCACATAGGTTGTGTGTAAACGAGACCAAAACACATCCCAGAGCTAGCCATCGAGAGGGAACAGGTCCTTCTTGTGGACGAAGACCGGGGCCCGCCCCTTCATCTGCTTCAGAACTCTGTGCCGCAAGTTGTGGGCCCTACCCACCAAGGCACATCCCGTGCGCCGAATGCAAACTAGACCCACACCATGCATGCACGCATGGCCACGTAGACAACCACCATTCAACCTTGACAATGTACAGATGACGCATGCGCACTCATTAGCCATCTAGCCCCCCAGCCATGCAAACCTAGCCACCTAAACTCAAACCATGCACCGTTAGCCAGGTTGACCCACACCATACATCCAGCATTGACCCCACCGCGGTTCGTTGGACCTTCGACGAGTCCCTTCGGTATGCCAGGCACGCCAAAGAGACACGCGGCTACACATATTGCACACCGAGATCCGACGTCATTCACTAGTGCTAGCAAACCTGTCCACATGAGCATCTCTGCGCATGGTGGACACTAGCTCGTTGTTTGGATCGAGAAGGCTAGCGGTGCATGTTTTGGCCCGGTTGGCTCGGGGTGCATGATATGGGTCCAGACGAAACACATGGCATCGCGTGGATCAACATTCCCCTCCTCGGTACCGGACATCGGATATATGGCAGACGAATCCGCGCGGTTGCTGACGAAGTTTTGTCACATCCATTTGCCATTCCATTGTTTGTAAAGTTTTACAACATATTTTAGGACAAATATAAAACATGAAACGTGCAGATGAAACAAGCCTACAAATTCAGTTGTCCCACTGTATGACTTTGTTCTGTGTAATGAGGGAGCAGTTGCATTGCACAATTTTTTGAAGGGAAGTTGCATTACTCCTAAATCATGGTTGTGCACGATCGGGCTATTCATTTTAGTGAGAAGTGAGAAGTTACATTTTGACGTGGCAAGACGTGGTGGTGTGAACAACGCACAGGGAGGTGTGAACGTGGCAACAACTCCTTTTGACTGCCCAGGACTAAATCGGCGGCTCCGCTTCCCCATAGCATGGTCCGCTTCCCCATTAGCATTTATCTCATCGCCGCCCACCTCTTCCCGTCCTCTTCCCCATCCAAAAATACGAGGGTTTTCTCCTCCC
>NC_057814.1:27845215-27851734 GCF_018294505.1 Triticum aestivum
CCGCTGCTGCTCCCTTCCCGCCGTTGCGCCTCCGCCGTCGAGATGCCCAAGCGCACCATGGGAGGGAGGGCCGACGCCGGGGCCGACGCCATGGCGCACGAAGCATCCAAGCGCCGTGCGAAGCTGCACATGGAGAAATCCCTCCCCGCCGGCGAGGGGTCCAGCCGGCAGCAGGGCGGACGTGACGTCGTCGACCACGTCCAGGCTCCGGTGCAGGTGTCACCTACGCCGGAGCAGGTGGCTCCTCCGCCGGAGCAGGTGACTCCTCTGCCACGCCATCTGCCTCCTCTGCCGCAGCCCATGGTCAACGTCGACGGCGACGACGACGAAGAAGAGGTCAGTCCTATTTTAGGAAATATCCCGTTTCCTTGTTCAGTCCCTTATCTATTTTTGGGCATGGCTAGGGTTTCTGCTTTTGTTCCATCTATGAAATCCGTACCTAGATTCGTTAGATCCGGTAGGTTTCAAGGGCGGATCCACATGGGTGCATGGGTGTGGGGGTCGGCTCCTCATTGTATAGGTTATCTTGTTTTTAAGATCTACAAACCACTCCGATCCATGGCTATCGTGCATCCAAAATGTGTTGATGCCAAATTTTAAGATAGATCTACCAACAACCCGAAAAATTTTGCCCGAAATTTCTTATATATGGTTCTTTTATTGCTAAATGGACTAAAAGTGGTGTAGTTTATGCACTAAACTTCATGTAAATTTGTATAAAACTAGCCTCTCACGCTTAATCCAGCAGACACATTTTTGTCGTTCAATTTGCTCAACACCAATTGCTTGATTCCTGGAGTCCAATTACCATAGGCTGTAATATTATTGACTTGTTATCATCCCTACTTGAAATATATTATTTGGTTGCTTATTTTCAGCATAATATTTTCTGCAAGTAAAGGATAACAACACCATGCCTTGTTTACGAAGATGTCATACTAAATAATCTTCATTTTCTGTCATTCATGTCTGTACTGTCAGTATGATGGAAAAAATAATATTTTCACACGAACATTTTAGCTATTACTCCTAACTCTTTAATTTCTTGAGTAACAGAAGCAGAGGCAGAAGAATGCCTTCTGGACTCAAAAGCCAACTTGATCTCAGCCGTTTGAAAAATATTGTTGTGGTTTTGGTTTGCAATATTAATTTTTGAACACCCAACTTTGAAATCCTGGATCCGAAGTTGTGTTGCTAGGTTGCATTAGTTTAGGCATGTATATGACATTTTTTGATCTATATAAAATATTCTGCTATTTATGTGGGACCAGGTAGCTGCTCTGGCTCCTCAGACGGAGCAGGTGACGCCTCCTGTGCCCGAGCCTGTGGTCGTCGGCGATGTCAACAAAGAAGAAGTTAGTCATCTATCTCCTTTAATTTTTTGTAAAATCCTAGGTGTGCTCTGGTCAATCCTAGGTGTCAACCTAGATTCGTTAGATCCTTTAGGTTTCAGGGCGGATCCACATGGGTGCATGAGTGTGGGGGTCGGCTCCTCATTGTATAGGTTATCTTTATTTAAGATCTACCAACCACTCGGATCTCACGGTTCTCGTGCATCCAAAATGTGTTGATGCCAAATTTTGATAGCAGTAGCACCGGTACAGACGTACTGTACTGCACCCGAATTTTGTTTGGCCGAAATTTATTATATATGGTACTTGACCGACATGAAACTGTCCTTGCACAGCCATTTATGTGGGCCCCGGTAGCTGCTCTGGCTCCTCAGACGGAGCAGGTGTCTCCTCTGCCGCAGGTGACGCCTCCGGTGCCCGAGCCTGTGGTCGCCGGCGACGTCAACAAAGGCGACGTTAGTCATCTATCTCCTTTAGTTTTTTGTAAAATCCTAGGTGTGCTCTGGTCAGTCCTTTTCTCTATTTTTGGGGAAGGCCAGGGTTTCTTTTTATCTTTGATCGATGGACTCCATATCAATATTCTGTAGATGTGTTAGGTAACTAGCTAGGTTACATGTGTTGAGCCCTGTATAGGCAATATTTTGATCTAGATAAATTATTCTGCTAAAAATCCACCTAGGTTTGGTGACTGTGCTAATACAAATACGTAGCTTGACCTTGGAACTGAATTGCCTACGTAGGTGATTGTGAAAATATTTTCTGCAACTTAAGGATAACAACACAATGCCTTGTTTATGAAAATGTCATATTGTATGGTCATGAAGTAAATAATCTTCATTTTCTGTCATTCATGTCAGTACTGTCATTACGATGGACTAAGAATCTTTTCACATGAAAATTTTAGATATTACTCCCTCCATTTGAAAAATATTGTTGTGGTTTTAGTTTGCAATATAAATTTTTGAACACCCAAGTATGAAATCCTGGATCCGCAGCTGTGTAGCTAGATTACATTTATTGAGGCATGTATATTTCAGTTTTTGGCCTATATAAATTATTCTGCTAATAATCCGGAACAGGTAGCTCCTCTGGCTTCTCTGCCGGAGCAGGTGGTGGCTCCTTAGCCTCAGCCGGGTGTTCGTCTGCCGTGGTTGTTGCCTCCCCTGCCCCCACCTGTGGTCGTCGCCGACGAGAACGAAGAAGAGGTTAGTCATCTATCCCCTTTATTTATTTATTTATTTATTTTGTAATATCCTAGGTTTTCTCTGGTCAGTACAAGGCAAATAAGGTATTAAAATGTTGAGTACATGTTTGGTTGCACTTGATCAATCTTTGGTTTAAATGTTCCATAAGTGGCTGTGGCAATGATTTTAAACATTGATTACATCTAAGCAATGGCTATTTTAGAAAGAAATTGGATATCATCAATGTTTTACTTGAGTTGTTTTAATTAGTTCTTTTGTAGGGTTTTTATCATTTATGCCACCAGTTGTATCCCACTACTCAGTTTTTCCCTTAGAAGTTACAGCCGCTCAAAAATGCCATCGATTCGTGAGATGCTTACTCAAAAATGCCACTAGATGTATCAAAAATGCCATCGTTCCGTTAGATGTTTGCTCAATAATGCCATTAGACATTGTTATTTTCATGTAAAACTAGTTGACCATCCAATATGAAAAAAAAAGCCCAGGGCCACATTTCAGTTCTCTCTATCTCACAATGATAACTGTGGCCCCACTTGTGAGGAGTAAGTAAGCCAATAATTTTACAGGAAAATAAGAACGCTGTTGGGATCAAGTGGGCCCACACTTTACTGTAGTGAGATAGAGGGAGAGCTGGCATGTTGGTCCATAGGTATTGATGCCATTATAGCATGTCAAGATAGATTTGATATCACAATAATGATGTGCAGTGGCATTTTTTAGCATGTGTCTAACGAAGTGATGGCTTTTTTTAACAGTAGAAATTCCTAGTGGTGATACTTAGTTGTGGGACACAACTGGTGGCATAAATGATAAAAACCCTTTTTTGTAAGTACAACATTTGGGATCACTTATTGTCAAAATTCATAATAATTAACTACTTTACCTAGAACGTTGAATGGTTCAGGAACATTGATGGGTGGGGTTCGATCAACAGGGGAAACTTCCACGACGATAACATGTGGACTTTCAATATCCATCATCATAAGCACACAAAATTCTAACTCTAAATAGATACAGCTCATGAGCTATTTTATCTAGTCATGCATGTAAGTTATAAGTCTTTTTTTTGCATTAGTACATCTGTATGCCGCTCTGCCATGTTACATCATCAGTTCATGCATTTTTACGTAACAAGTGAATTTTGTTGCACTAAAGGGCTGTTTGGTTTGTGACTAATTTTGCCAAAGATTGCCATACCTAAGGTTAGGCAAGTTTGACCAACTTAAGTGAGTGTTTGGTTCCAGCCACACCTTAGGCAAGCCACCCTTGGGTCCCACATGGCATACACACAAAAAGTGTGGCAAGGTTCCCTTAGGCTTGCCAACTTGTGGCTCTCATTTTGATGAACTAACCTTAGGCAAGCTTGGGAAAAATGTGTGGCAAAATGTGGCAATGCTAGTGCTCTCTTCGACATGTATGGTTGATCCTTCATTTTTTTACTATATATGGTACTATCCAATTTAGTTGCTTATGTGGCAACTAATAAGTTATGCATTTGTTTTTTCAACGTCATTTGAAGATATTTTATGCTGTCATCAATTACATTATGTTTCATAGACTATGTGCCTGCTGAATTATCATATTAAATATACGTACGCAACATTTTGTACTACATGTAGGTCCTAAGTGACAATGTCGACAGCGACCCAGAAACCCAGGGGATCTATAAGAGGCAGAAGGTGAGGGAGCTGGACAGTGGTGTACTTGAGAAACGTGTCAGGCCAAGAATCGAAAGGGGGGCTATGGATGCCCTTACTGCAACAAGCTGATGAAAGGCGACCTGTCGAGTACCATCAACCATGCAGTCAGAACATCCCAAGGTAGCATCAAGAATGGCTACGCTTTCAGGGTGGAGCACGTCGCGTATGCCGACTACTTAATGAGGCTTCTTTGAGGCTTTAGGGAAGTGCGCACCCTCGCAGCTAGAACTGATGCTCATTTGGTTTTAACTATGCTAAGTACTACCCTATGCTATACTTTGTTGGTGAACATTTATGGTCGAACTATGTGCACCAGTACTACTAAGTGGTGCTTGCTTCTGTATATATGGAAGCGTTGAACTAAGGTAGAACTATGTTAATTGGTGTGTGGTTTGGCATCTCTGCTTGTTAAACTCGTGCTCATTAATCATCGGCTCATTTAGATTAAGTAGCATACAACCCTGATTGGCTAGGTTCGTTTGAAGCTAGTTAAGCTTGTGAGCGCTTGTTAACATATTCTGATGTGTTATGGTATACATGATGAGTGTGTACATGTGGTTTTCAAGAAGGAAGATTGTGACTCAAAAAGGAAATGCACTAGTTTGCTGCCTAAGGTGTTGATCCAAGTAATACTAGAACCGTCGTGTTTGTGGCCTGGCTACATGATGATCACAAAGTCTCGATCCAAGTAATACTAGATCACTTGATGACAATTTGATCTGATGTTTTCACAAGTCTTGAGCATTAGGGTTTATGTACACAATTTTCAAACCCCAACCCATCCACCCCGGACACGATCTTTGGATTGCATCACGTAGATGTACAAAATCTAGTTCCTAGCTCCTGCCCCAAGCGCCTTCGCTTGTGATTTTTTTTCCAGGATCCTAATTAAGCGCCTAAATAAGCGCCGCTGCATTGAAGGTGCCCAACGCCGACCAATCAAATTTTCTCATAAGTATTTCCGCTATAGTAGGTAACTACCAATTACTCCCCGCATCTCTCCCCCTAGGGTACGCTCTAAAACCATCGCCGCCGCTCACACGCCCGCCTCCCTGCCGCCGGATATGAAATCCACTCGTGGAGGTCGATTGGCCGTCGTGACAGATCGTGGCCATGGACATGAGGGGCCTGTCATGGACGCCGTCGTGACAGATCGTGGACTTGCGGGGCTAACCACCGACGTTGTCGTCCATCACATGGATCAGGATCCCCACGAGAAAGCTTTGGACTACTCGGTGTCCGACCCAGAGAAGCATCGTGTCAACGAGGTGCAGTACTCCGTCGTCGATCACAAGCAGCAGCACATGCACGGCATGGACTGGAATTCCGTTATGGTAATTTTAATTTTTTAACCCTAGATCTGTCTTCAAGTTTAAGGTTAGAGGTTTATCATTAAACCATCAATACATTGTTGAATTGGCATAATGGAATATAGCTCTAAATATAATGTTGATCATCAGTACGTAATGATCATTATTTATTCAATCAATCTTTGAGAAATTAATGGTTCATCCACTCCACAATTTAGTGCGTTTTGGTTTTATGCTAAAATTCAGACATCATAAAGGTTGTGCATGTTTATTGACAATTTTTTTGAAAGTACATCATATATTTTATGCTTTCATATGGATTTGGTATTGCTTTTTTCGCCTTAAATTTTCAAAGTTAATAAATATTTACTTTAAAAATAATTTATAGGCACTACAGTATGAAACTTGGGGAATATTAGGTACTCTAAACAATGGTGCAGCTTATATCATACATAATTTAAACTTGCAGCCTTATTCTCATGATTATGCGGACATTTCCGAAGGAGAGATGGATGCACACACTCAGAAAACCCTTGAAGAATTGCAGAATGGACAGTGCAACGTGCTTAAGCGTATGGCATATCGTTGCGCGTTCTGTGGCAAATATCTGGACCCGGCTTTCGTTAGTATTCTTGAGCACGCCGAAGGAGTTGCCAAAGGATACCAACTGAAGCATGGTGTGAGGGTGAAACACAAGGCGCTAGCCCAATATCTCAGGAATTTGTCGGACAAAGAGAAGGTCCGAAGAAGGCCTTATGAGAACCAGCATGCCAAAGAATAGATGAATAAACGAAACCCTGAAGAAGTTCTGGTTGGCATAAGTAGTCATTTGCGGTTGTTTTTTTTAAATACCAATGAATATTTTAATTATCATAGTTTTTGCAAAAATGTTACATTTATTAAATTTAATCATAAAAATGCATACAATTCAATTATTGATTTTTTTCAAATA
>NC_057814.1:27852149-27866891 GCF_018294505.1 Triticum aestivum
AATTATTCAATATCAATTGGTGTACTGAAAGACTCATCCACATGCAATATGAACAGCAGTGTATTTTTAGGGTTTCTTCAAAAGAGCACCTGTGGTCATGCTGATCTTTTCTGTTTGGCCAGAATTGGTAAAGCTGCCAAATCTGCATCTGATCCGGCCCAACACTTTGTTCCTTTTGTGGGCCTGCACAAGTGGGAGGCAGAGAGAAAAGCGAGCGATGGCCCCAACCCCAACCCCACCCCCATTCCCAATCCCACCACACTTCGTTCTTTGCAGAGACAGAGAGGCGACGCGGAGGGCGACGGCTAGGGTTTGCCAAGCCGTCACCTTGGCCGCCCCCGTCGTCGTCAAATCGGCCGGATCCGTGAGGCCACCCACTCCCCCCTGCTCCGGCCACGGTTCTCCACTGCTTCGTCGACAGCAAGGTCTGACAACGGCACCTCTTCTCCCCAATCCTGGTCGCGCCGCCCGAAGCTCCGGTGGTGCCAGCTTCGAACAAGTCTACTCCAGCCCCATCTCGTACCACTTCGCAGGTAAGATTGATCTTCTCTGCCCTTCGAATGTCGATCTTACCTTAATTTTGCGATCTAGCAGCACCGCCCAAGTTAAAATCTGACACTTGCTTGTGTGCATGTTTCGGGTATTCGCAGATTTACTGTCAACTAGTAGGTCATATTGCAACAAGTAATTTTACAGCAAGATAATCTGACAATGTACTGCGTAATCATGGTTTTGCTTGTTCGTATGGGTAGTAATGGGTAAACACTTACGTGCAAGTAAGAGAAAAAGGTGGGTGTTGGCCAGCATACCTTGCTCGTCGACATAGCCTTCACTATGCTATCATCTTGCTTGACAGATGCTATCAAGTACTTTTCCCCCCTGGAAAATGGCCCCCCACTGCTAGATATAGAAAAAGTATATTCACAGGAGCATACACATGTTTTGGTTTGTTGGGATAGTTTGAAGACTGTGTATATGTATTTGTTGATGCTTAGTTATTAAAAACTAAAAAGGCGAGCACAGAAGCAGTCCATGAGGAAAATTGTAATGATGGAATGAGGATCAGTTATAGTTTCATGTATTACTCGATGGTAGTATGATGATTAGTGCATATTTTGGAGGATTTGTCAAGTATAGACTGCTCTTGATTGGTGCATGTTTTTGATGATATGTGCACACATGTAATATTTTTGGTTGGTGCGTATTTTTGCTGATTGTTGTTACTACTTACTTGAATTATGTCAGCCTATCTCCAAGATATGGTATGGGCTTGTTGGGGTCAGTGAAAATTTCCTGTGAGCTAGTAGTACACATTGCAACAAATTCCTCACAGTTGGATTTTCTGCCATTATACTTCATAATCATGATTTTACTTGTTGGTATGGGTAGTAATGAGTAAATAGCAAGTATACAAAAGGGTGACTATTGGTCAGCATACCTTGCTCGTTCTCATAGCCTTCACTATGCTGTCATCTTGCTTGAGAGATTCTATCCTGTCCTTATTCTCACTGGAAATTGGAAAATTAACCTCCACAGCTACCTCTAAAAATGTTATGTACAGCAGCAAATGCATATTTGTTTTGTTGGGACAATTTAAAGACTTTATATTTATTACCTGATGGTACCACACAACAGCCCATCAGGAAATTTGCAGTGATCAAAGGCAGATCAGTTATAGTTTCACGTATTGCTCGATGAGAGCAGTCAATCATGGTTCATTTTTACATGGCTACTAATTGGTTGCTTACCAAGTTTTCTTGTCCAGCTCACAAAATTGTAACCTTGAAATATCCTAATTGGTTATGTCTGCCCAATGATTATGAGTCTAACCACTAGTCTTGACTAATCATGCGAATAGTTGTCGACTAGCTTTTTCGTGTAGATGTTTATACATGAACTACGTACTTAGCAAGAAGTATGCGAAAAGATTATTCACATTGTATATGGTGCTAACAAGTCCTAATGGAAGACTGATTTCATATATCAATAACTAACATTTGTTCATTGCAATACATGAAACAGGCTTGAATGGCAAGGGAAACCATCCTCATCAGCAGTGAAGAGAGTGATCACCGGACCACCTCAGATGATGCTTCAGATGGCACTTCACGTGGGAGTGACGGCTATAGCGGTGATGACGACACCTCTAGCGACTATGACACTGATGATAGTTCTGATGGAGATGGAGATGTGGACCACGATCCTATCTTGGCACTACGGGGTAAAGTTCTATTTGGCTGGTCAGATATTAAATGAACCGTGAAATATCGAAAGTTGATGTTTGAGTGACACTTGATTACCACACATTACTCTGTTTGGGTTCTAGATGACCTTCCAAATCAACATTGACTGAACTAGAGCTTACATAGAGCAGTGTTTAGTTGTTAGTTTAAATAAATCAAATATTCAATTTGCCCATGTTTCTACGAGATATTGCTGGGTGGATGTGATTGGGTTATCTATGTCCTTCATTTCTTGATCATTGGAGTAGGCATTGATCATTAAACCAGTGCTGATGTTCTAGATCTTACGTATGAAATTATTTACTACTCTGTCATCTTAATTTTTTTTATATAGGTCCGGGATACCTTGTGAGAAAAGGAACTTTTGAGGATCGCATCTTCTACGGCAACCATGTATCGCTAAACAAGGATCGGTGGGACTGTCTCAAATCCATAGTAAAGCAGTGCCAACCTCCCATACCATACTATGTGTAACACCCCAAAAATTTAACCATGATTTATAATTAAAATTTTGTCAGGAAATTAAATTTTTATTTTCTGGATTTATCTTTTGATTTCAGAACCTCTCTTTTCTTTGATATTGTGGAATTTTTACCCCCAGTGAAAACTTTCCAAAAATATTATTGGACTTGTATACCCTCTCAAGAAAACATTTCTTTTATCAGTGGATTTATTTGCATAATTGTTTTTCCTGAGCTTTATTCTTTTAAAAATAATTTTTATAAGCTTTAGAGCCTCTTTTGCACTACAACCATTTGATACATTTATTTAAAATTCCAACCAAAATTTGGGGATGTCATGTGATGTTTCCACATCACTTTTATGCAAAAATATCTCTTGGTCATTGGAGATTTTGAGCTCTACACCAAATTTTCAAATCAGGTCCACTTGGTAATTTTGCACTACAACCTATTTAAATAGTTCTTTAAAATTTCTTCCAAGTGTTTGGAGATGTCAGTAGATGCATATAATTCTACTTTATGCAAAAACCCATGAGTGTTCTTTGAAAAATTTGAGCAAATCATCCTCTTTTGCTCTCTGGTCCAATTTGGCATTTTCTACTGCAACTCTATTTTTGTTTGCTCTGTTGCCCATGATTCTTTTTCCTGCTTATAGTCCACCCCGCAAAACCCTTAAGTCCAGGAGAGTGGACCCATTGGAGTAATTTTGGTCCATGCAAAGATAGCCTTTAGTTTCTGTCCAGATTTGGTTTTCTCAAAAACTTGCACTAACAAGTTTTTGTTTTTAACAAACTAACCTTGCCACCCTCTTTATCATCCAAAGAGACTAGGACCTGGAGTTTATGGCCACCCCAAGAGATGCCTAGATGCCCATAACATTTTGTCGAGCACTTTGTGTGCATAGCGAGATTTGGCATGATTTTTAGTTTGCATTGTGAGCTTGACCCTCTGACCCAACAAACTTGTCCACTAAGCTCCTACCTACCACTAACCTAGACCTATTTACTACCAGCATCATTCGATCTCTCTAACACACGTTGGCATTTCGACGAGCACGTAGCGTGCATGCTCTGGGCGCGGCCAGAGCGCGTGTTTTGCACGTGCGTGCGCCCGAGTCGCCGCGTCCCACTGCCGCCACCCCGCACCCGTTCTGGTCCCTCCCCTCGCACTGCCAGCGCGCCCCGACTCCTCCCTCATCGCAGAGCCACCCGACCAACTCCTGGAGCCCCGCAGCGCCGCCGTCAGGTCGGCCGTGGCAGCTAGCGGACGGCCACAGCAGGCCTCTGCCATGGACGGCGTCGCCCGAGCCATACGCGCGCGCCAGCTCGCCAACTCGAGTAGTGGGGAGTTCGTCGGAATGCGCCGACCAACGCCCGTCGCCGCCACGTCGCCCTGCCTGCTACAAAACGGCGGTTCGCCGTTCCTATCCACGGCCACCGCGGAACCGACCTCGGCCGCCTATAAAAGGAGCCCCCGAGCCTGTCCAGACACTCAAGCGACCTCAAGCCATTCCCCTAAAGCCCCCACAGCCAGCAATCGACGGCGGGAAGCCTTCTTCCTCGTCTCCGATCAGTTCGGCCACCGCCACGCTCCGGTGCCATACGTCGCAAGTAGAGCCTTTCCCGTCCCTCCAGTGCTTCCATCCTCCTCCCCTCGACCGTGCGGAGCCCCCCAACCTCTCATCTTCGACGGGGAGCCACCGTAGCTCTAGTCCCCAATCCTCCCGAAGCCACCTCCACCTCGGAGCTCGCCGCCGGCGACTCCCTTCGCCCCCGCCAGCCGTTCGACCACTGGGAGGACCGCCCTGGACTGGCGGATCCATCCCTACCCTCGGAACCCAGTGGGGAGCCGCCGTTCGCCGGCGTCAATCGCCGGAACCCCGCCACCGCTCGGACAGAGGAGGAGGGAGGCGCGGGCGACTGGTCAAACCTGACCAGTGGGCCCAAGGGAGCCACTGTCAGTGACCCAGAGCCGGTCCACGCTGGCATAAGTGAAGGCGTAAAGCATAGAGTACGCTCCCCCCCCCAACCATTTTTTTCTGTTTCTTTTATTTATCTATTAAAAACAGATTTTGACTAAACTTTGACTGGCTATAACTTTTTAAATATTAGTCCAATTGACTTGATTCTTTTTCTGTTGTTTCTCAAATTCTGTCTAGTTTATTTTCACATTTATTTGAAAATTTTCCAAACAACTTTTTTGTACTGTTTTGAAACTATGTGTTAATTTGAATTTTCTCAAAATAGGATTTTTGAAGAAGGAAGCAACTTTCAAAAAAAATGCACCCCACTTGCATACTCTTGAAGGCAAGCATTATGAACCCTGGCATAATATTATGTGTGTTGTTTGATACGGTTACAACACCACCTTAACACAAAGTATTCATTATTTTATGTGATGATATGATCATACTCATGAGTGCATAATGAATGTTCCTTGCTGTTGGAATTTGATATGCTTGTGATAGTAATCACCCTTGTATGCCTTTCATGCCTACCGGAAGGAATCCTGGAAAGTCTCTGTCTTGGGTAGACACGAGCATGTCTCCAGCCTTCGTCGAGACGGTTGTGTCTGGTACGGTATAGTGAGGTATGATGAGTGGTGATTTTGTCTGTTGGTTGAAACATATTTGTTACGCTAACCATGCAGGGAATACTTAAACCTCCTGAGTCGACCGTAGATCGAGTCTTGTTCCAGTAACCCCCATACTTGTTTCGTACTACCACTTGTCCTTGCCACAGGTAGGGTACGGTTCAGTAAGTTGTCAACCCCTTCCTAGCACACACCGTACAGAGAGGCCATGGTGGAAGATACCGGAGGCCCCCGGTAGGCATGCCACCTGGTCCGGGGGCATGGGTGTTTTCGGTTGGAGCCGAAGGGGTAGCTCCCCTAGTTTGCGCGCGGTATAAATTTTGTGATCCCATGCTAATCGAGGTTGTAGCCTCCCCACTTAGAGTTTCGCTTAACGGGTGTCGTGGGTGATTCCAGACACCGGTAAGTTAGGCTGGTGTGTGCGGTTAGGTGTGTTTTCAATTAAAAGACCGTAGACGAAATTAGTCCCGATGGACTAAAGAAATCCGTTACTCGTGGGTAAAGAGTACACCCTCTGCAGAGATTATATCTATTCGAATAGCCGTGTCCATGGTTAAGGACTACAGTCTGGGATGGATCAAGTGTCGGTCTTAGTGTCGGTCTTCGGAGGAAAAACTGCTAAACCAGAACATTGATTATGACCTGTGACATATGAAGATTATGATTATTATTATTGTGGACTAACCATCTACATTATTTGAATTATTGAGTATCCCTGGGACGGTTCTACCTCCTGGATACTCACTGTGATTATTCTCTTATAAGCCCTTTATGTGGTGTCGCTCAGACGCCCGACTGTGGCATGCTTGTTATTTAAATTACTTATAAGCCCTTTATGTGGTGTCGCTCAGACGCCCGACTGTGGCATGCTTGTTATTTAAATTACTTATAAGCCCTTTATGCGGTGTCGCTCAGACACCCGACTGTGGCACGCTTGTTATTTTAAATTATTTATAAGCCCTTTATGTGGTGTCGCTCAGACGCCCGACTGAGGCATGCTTTATATTATTATCCTTTCGAGGCGTCGCTTCAGACACCCGATCGGTGCATTCTATTTCTGCTCCCTTATTGCATATTCATATGAACAACTTGCTTGCGTGCATCATGGATTTTTATTCGTGGCTGACATTGTGATCATAGAATATTTTCAGAGCATGATCATCATTTGTTATATTATACCTGTGTTCATAATGTTTGCGAGTACATTCAAAGTACTCACTGGCTTGTCCCTGGCTATTGTCTTGGCCAGATTTCTTGCGTGGATAGGAGCGTTGCGACGACAGCCCCGAAACCTACGCAATGATGATAGCAGCCTCGCGAAGATAGGAGTTATCCTGGTCAGCTTTTCCTGTGGGAAATGGAGTCCCATGGCCACTGATGAACCACAAACCGCTTCCGCCATCAACCACTAGAAACCATTTGTTGTACTCATAGGCCAGAATGGTCTTGTACCACATATTTTGTAATTTTGCTTGGAATTTCTGTATCAAGTTGGTGCCTCATCAGCTAACAGTAATCCTGGGGCTGGTGAGCACAAGGACCATTTTTGGGAAATTGATACCCCGAAAATCCGGTCCTGGCACTATGTCAGCACCGTCACTCGCTCGGCAGTCATCAGAGGGAAGAGCAAGATGGTAAACACTTGGACTTTTATTTTTGCAAATCATACTTGACTAGTGAAAATGCCATCATGTAGAGACAGAGAGGAGGACGGGCGTGGTTGTGAAAATCATACTTACTTTTTTTGTGCAAATCATACTTCATTTTTTATGTAACATTATTTATTTCCCTGTGCAATCAGTGCTTCTCAAAGGATTACACTTAGGCCTACCTCAAAGATTACCTGCGAAAGCCCATGGTTGTGCGTGTCACCAACGAACATTTTGAAGGTAATAAAAAGGTCTTGTTCAAGATGGGCAAGAAGGACGGGCGTGCGATCATGACGAAGAACTGGATAGAAGTCGTTGAGGGAGCCAGAATGAAAGAAGATCAAATGGCTATCTTCAGGTTCATGGAAAGGAGTGGAGGTGGGCTTAGGGTGAACATGGTTAGTGGCATGAGGATTCGTTGACCCATGGCAGTAGTTTGACGCTAGTTTTATAATCTGTATGTACTAGCCAGTAACTGCAAGTTGGTAGTATCAGCTTTTGGGTCCAGTAAGTGCAACTTAGTAGTAATTGGTACTTGGTAGTAACTGGTACTTTGGTGGTATAACTTTTGGGTCCGACTGGATATGAAGATCGTCCAGTAAGTGGAACTTGGCAGTAACTTGATGGTAGTATGAACCCTATGTGGCGTTGCTATGCAAGTCTATATATAACGCACCCTGGTACCCTCCTTGATATAATTACCTTTATGCACTGCAATTATATTTCCTTTTTTTTTGCCACAGTGATGCTAGTATTTTTAGAATCAAATCTAACCGGGTTTCAAATGGATTAGACACTACTTTCATTTTTGAACGAGGTTTTTGTGTTGGCTAGTACGAGTTATTTTGAAAATGCGGTTTGTATGTGTGTCGCACAAAAAAATGCAATGCAAAACAAAAACTTGTGGATCGAAATGCAATGCAAAAAATGATGTTTCTGTTACTTTCGAGATGGCATGCTATTTTCAAAATGATGTTTTTTCTAATTTGAAAAACAGTATATACTAAAAAACATGCTATCTTTTCAAAAGCATAATTAAAAAAATGTTGTTTTCAAAATCAGCGCGCTGCTTTCAAAACAGCATATTTAAAAAAGCATGTAATTTTTGAAATCAGTTTAAAAACAGCGTTATATTTTTAAAAACAGCGTTATATTTTTAGAATGAGGCTGTTATTTTGAAATCAGCATACTATTTTTAAAAACAACATATTCAAAAGAACATGATTTTTTAAATCAGCATGCTATTTTTTAAAATAAGCATGCTATTTTTAAAATTAGCATGATATTTTTGAAAACAGCATGCTATTTTAAAAGTAGCATATTGAAAAGAGCATTATATTTTTAAAAGTACCATGCTATTTTTAGAATTAGCATGATATTTTTGAAATCAGCATGTTATTTTAAAAGTAGCATATTGAAAAGAGCATTATAATTTTAAAAGTAGCATGCTATTTTTAAAATCAGCATGCTATTTTTAAATCAGCATATTCATTCTATTTTATTTTCAATTGAACATGCTTTTTTCAAATGAGCATGCTATTTTTAAAATATCAGTATGCTTATTTTCTATTTGAAAATAAACGATTTTCAATGTTATTTGAAAACGAGGTTTCTATTAACGTTCTATTTTCCTATATATAAAAAATTTCGGTTTCTATTTTATATTTCAAGTATGAAATTTGACTACACTTTGAACAAATTTCAGCAATATATTATGTAAAAAAATGAAAAAAATACAGAAAACCAACTTCACTAAAAATGCATTGTTTCATTGATGTTGATAAATCATAACTAGCCTACCATGTCGACCCGTCCATAATAAAATGAGGGTGTACCAATCAAACGAGGAATTCAGAAAAATAGTGCAGTCCATCAAATAGGTCTAATACACGAGAAACAAGGTGGATCACGGCATGGAAAACTGTCTACTTTAGTTTGTTCTCAATTTTTCGACCCCAGAAATCCTTTTGTTTTCTCTGCTTGACCCTGTGCATCTAAACATCCTGTCTCGACTTCACTTTAGCTTTCCTGCATGAAACAACGTTTGTTAATAGGATAGCAAAGAAGATTTGAGCATGTACAGTACACTATAATAAAAAAAATACTAGCTTCACTGATTTTCTCTTCATAGCTACAGAAGCTAACTTGACAGCTCTTATTCGCTCAGCCTGTGGTACATACCTAGCAGGCCTTTTTGTCTTCATCACCCCTTTGGCCTGTTCTTTACCGCCCTTACTAGAGTCTTTCCTGGAAAAGTTAAGAAACGTCAACACAGTACTAGCAAATACCCGACTTCTAGAGCGGACATGTAAGTACAGACACTAACTTCACTGGTTTTCCTCGCGCACCCTCGTCATCGTTCTTTTTCGTCCTCCCAGCATTGACATTTGGAGCGCCCTTGCGTTTCCTGCAAAAATGAAATAGATGAATCTGCAGCCAGCATTCGAAAACATGTTTAAGTACGCACAATTGTGCTAATGCCCACTTGTTTGGTTTTGCGTAATCCTCTTCTGCAACCTCCAATGGTCTCTTTCTAGCCCTCCTCAGCCCACCATCTTCTGCATCTAAATCTTCCTCTTCTTCCTCATCTGAATCTCCCTCTTCTTCTGCATCTGAATCTCTCTCTTCTTCTGCATCTGAATCTTCCTCTTCTTCTGTACCTGAATCTTCCTCTTCTTCTGTATCTGCCTCTATCTCTTCTTCTGTATCTGCCTCTGTCTCTTCTTCTGTATCTGCCTCTGTCTCTTCTTCTGTATCTGACTCTGTCTCTTCTTTTTTCTTCTTCCTCCTTGTGCTATTTGATTTCCCCGATTTTTTCCTACGTAAATTGAAGAAAAACATGTGAACACTCTCCGGGAGAACATATTAACACTGTAAGCATGTATGGAAATGAACAATGAGATTAACATGTGCACTAACTTCGTTGCTTTTTTTGAATCTTCCTCTTCTTCTATATCTGAATCTTTGTCTTCTTCTGTCTATGAGTCTTTCTATTTTCGCTTCTTCCTCCTTGTGACCTTTGATTTCCCCGATTTGTTCCTGAGTAAATTGAAGAAAAAGAGAGAACATATTAAGATTGTAAGCATGTATGGAAATGAACAATGAGATAAACATGTGCACTAACTTCGTTGCTTTTTTTCCCTCTCATTCGCTCGCGCCTGGATTTAATCCTCTTGTTCGATTCTTCGGTAGTTGGTCTCCCTTTTGGAACTATTTTGATTGGATTTTCCACGTCATCAGTGCAGCATTCGCGAGCAGCAGAGAAGTATGCCGGCAAAGGAACAAACGATTTATGGCCTTCATCCAAATCAGTTTTTTCTCCATCAACCAATATACTCCGGAGGAGCTCCATCACCTGTTCTGACTGTGAATCGCTAGCTGTGGCTGTGAATAAAGCGTCACTAGCCATGTTGCGTAGTTGATGATACTTATTCATGTGATCAGACCATACATGAGTATTCGCAGTCCTCGAAGAAGGGAACGCTGGCTTGGCATGCATTGTCCATCTTTTCTTGACAAATTTTTTTGGAAATGTGTGTACACCAAGATGATCCAGAACGCAGAATATATGTGCGCATGGGTAATCCTGACTTTCCAACTTTTTACATTTACAAGCTGCATCATCCAGTCTTGCTCCTGTAAACAGACAAGTCACGTGATATATAAAATCCACAGGCTTAGCATCCACACCTTGTGCATCCAACTTTTTTGCATCCAACTCCTCACTGTCCTTACCTTCCAAGTGATTGGGATCCTTAGCATCCAGGTTTTTGGCATGCAAGTCCACACCATCCTTGCCTTCCAAGTCATTGGGATCCTCAGCATCCAAGTTTTTTGCATGCAAGTCCTCAACATCCTTACCTTCCAAGTCATTGGGATCCTCAGCATCCAAGTTTTTTGCATGCAAGTCCTCAGCATCCTTACCTTCCAAGTCATTGGGATCCTCAGGATCCAATTTTTTTGCATGCAAGTCCTCAGCGTACTTACCTTCCTTACCTTGCAATTCTCTAGCATCCCTGCCATATGGGACTTTATCATATGGGGCTTTGCGCAAAACTCCAAACACGACCAAACCATCACACGCTACCCGGTCTGTGACCTGCCAATTTGTTCCTTCGACAATCTGACGCTTTACCCGTGGAAACATCACAGTTGTATAAATATAAGAGGCAGCAATCTCCAGAGAGTGTGCATTCAGCTTAGTGAAGGGTATCGTATGTGTCGCTACTGCGTCTAATGCTGCTTCATTCTTATGCATTATGGATACACAGTGCTCAACATGCTGCAACAAATCAACAAGCTGCATCTTCCTGTTCAGGTGCACATGAAGCCTTGAGTTGAGAGACTCACTCCTCTGATTACTCATCATGCATAGGAAATATCTACCCTTTGTGTACGCAGCAGCCCATTTGTGTCGCAGCTCATACATCCTGTTAACCCATGACGACCTCTTGCCTGCTGGTTTTATTTTGAACCGAACCTTATAAGCCTCCCATCTTTTCTCAAGCTCATCAACATCCCAACGACGGTAAATGAATTCCCTAAATTCCTCAAGCTTTTTCTTGCGGAGGTGCATCACCATATTCTCCTCGATATGCCACGTGCACAAACGATGATCTGTTCCGGTCCTGACAGTAGCTATTGCTTTAGCCATTGCACCGTCCCCATCGGTGATTGCTGAAATTGGTGCCGTCTGGGACATTGCCTCTAAAAATACATGAAGAAGCCACTGGTATGATGCAACTGTCTCGTCTGACACTAGACCGACCCCAAACAAAACTGTGTTGCGGTGATGGTTCAGACCAACAAATGGAACAAACGGAAGCATGTACTTGTTAGACCGATATGTACTGTCGAACACCACGACACCACCAAAGGCAACATAGTCAATGCGGGATTGTGAGTCAGCCCAGAATATGTTCCTCAAATGGCCTTCGCTGTCTTTTGTGTATTTGAAAAAGAATTCCGGGTCTGCTTTTTTTTGTGCAATCATATAGGTGAGCAAATATCTAGCGTCACTGCCTTCTATCTTGCGCTTCTTCTGGATTGAAACATGGTTGTATAGGTCTCGATCTATAAATCCAAGCTTGTCAGGACCTCCGGCATTCTTCTCCATTACATTCATAATCTGATGTGTTCGAAGTCCACCGACAGCAAACTCGATGACATCGGCCTTTTGTGCATCAGTCATTCTACGATGAGCCGATAAGTAGGGAGTCAGGTCAGCAGGGACAAACAGATGGTTATGCTTGTCCACAAAATTCTTGACGAACCACACACACCGAGAATGACCCCTCGGTGTTCTTTTCCTTTCAGCTCTGTTAAAGTGCTTAAGGGCCCGCCATCCTTGTTCGCGGCACTTGTATGTCCTTCTGTATGCATTTTGTTTTGGACCTGGACCCCTGTACTTCAGATCATCCTTTCTAACACCAAACCCTTTTTTCTCGCATATCCTACGTAGAACATGTAGGCTTCTTCCTTAGTCCTGAAAGTCTTCTTCACAATCTCTAAGTATTCCATACACTCATTCAGGTCTGAACCAGCCATGCCTTTATTATCAATTCCTTTACCTTGCATATGTACATCATCCATGTCTATGCCATCCTTGCCTGCATCCTCATTATCCTTATTGTCCATGCCTTTGCCTTTGTTGCCTCTATGACCCATGTCCTTGTCATCCGTGCCTGTATCACCCAAGTTTTTGCCATCGTTGCCTTTATCATCCATGTTGTTATGCTGCCAGCGAAAGCAGATAGTCAATCTTACGGATGGATAGCATACGTTACCGAAATTAGGCACTAACTCAGTCCTTCAAAATCTCTAAGTAAATATGCCCTGACTAAATCTAGAAATTTTTCATTGATTGTAGTAGCTGTAACTGATGATCTCCTAACTAAATCCAAAGTCCACGAGTCCTTCAAATGCCCTGATAGATCCACCCTGATAGATCAATTATCTCCAAACTCCATTCAAAATTATCTCCTAACTAAATCGAAATTATCTCCTAACTAAATCCAAAAGTATCTCCTTACTAAATCCAAATTATCTCCTAACTAAATCCAAAATAAGTCCAAACTCCATACAAAATTAATTATCTCCTAACTAAATCCAAAATATCTCGAAACTCAATTCAAATGTATCTCCTAACTAAATCCAAAATAACTTTCTTTGAATCCAAATCTGCTGACAACTTTCTCATGCCACAAAACCCTAACTAAGTCCTTCAATATGTCCTAGCTACATTCGACTTACACTTCCTTTCAATCGTAATCTCGTCAGAACTTTCTGAAAACATAAACCCTAAACCTCACAAGACATATCCTAAACCCTAACAAAATCCGATCGAAATCTCGTCACAACTTTCTGAAACAATAAACCCTAAACCTCACATGACATATCCTAAACCCGAATCAAATCCGACCCCTATTGGTACTATATGCACAAGTGACCAGAAAAGATTTGAGAGGGCTAGGCACTTACAGTGAAGATCCGGCGTGAAAAAGTTGATGCACGTCGATGAGGATGATGTGGCCTCTCGGGTCGGGGAAGGTGGCGTCCACTCGGGGAAGGAGTGGATTAGCGGCTCGTCGGAAGATCTGGCGCCGCGACCCGACTGGGGTGACTTGCGATGGAGGGAGTGAGGGGGAGTAGGAGCAGGAGGGGTAGACACGGCGAGTGCGATCGGCGGCGATCGAGGGCGCCGGGGGCGATCGGCGGCGATCGAGGGCGCCGGAGGCGATCGGCGGCGATCGAGGGGGCTCGAGGTTAGGGCTCGAGAGGAGGAGAGAGGACGAACCGCTCGAACCGAAATTCAAAAGAGTACGCACGATGATTGGACCTCTATAATGAAGTGCTTTATTAATGCAATTAATTTAATTGAAAATTGTAGGACGAGAATACCCCTGGACCTAATTGGGCCGATTAAAGTTTAAAAAAATTAGGTCGAAAATACCCTTGAGCTCAAAAAGGCCCAGTTATTCTCATCCGTTAGATCGCCCATATAATACATGTGCTCTGGTGTATTATAATGCACCGTAAAATTTCCCAAAAAATGTGTGTCCTCACATCCATCTAAAAAAGAGAAAAAAACTCACCTTCATCTTTTAGAAAGAAGAACCTTACTCTCTTAGCCAACCAGCAAGTGCCACATGGCAAGGTGTGCGCTTGTTTCCATTTAAAAAATACATGGGGTCCTCTTCAATATGTCAGGAAAAAACCCCCCACCTCCATCTAAAAAAACCTTACCTCCATCTTCTCAAAGAAAGAAAGAAAAAGGGAAAAAACATTCCCACCACGGTCAACCAGCGGGTGCCACTTGCATAGCCCAGCTTTGGCCCTTTCATTCTCCCTTAATAGGTTTGATTGGTTCCTCGTTTTAGAACCTTCAAAGGTTCGGGGTCTGATATTTACTTTTATTTCTTTCAAAATGTTTAAACTTCAAAAATTGTTTGAAATTTTAAAAAATATTTGTGATTTCCAAAAAAATGTGTATCAAATATTATTCAAAATTTCAAAAAATGAGTCCTAAAATTATTCAGAAATACAAAAAATGATCACATTTTGTAAAAAAATCGAATTTCATAAAATTTTCAATTTCAAAAAATGATCCCATTTTCAAAACTTGTTCATAGAGTCAAGTTCATTTTTTAAATGTTCACGTTTTCAAAAAGATCTCAACAGCAAAAAAGGCATTTTCCAAAAAAATCAAATATTAACATTTATTTTAATAGTGTTCAATGTGAACAAAAGTAAATACAAAATTGATTGATACAGTGACTGGGTTGGCTACCGTACTCG
>NC_057814.1:27867215-27894700 GCF_018294505.1 Triticum aestivum
TCTCGCTTATAGCGAGTTGTATCATAAGCTCGCCTGAGGAAAATTTGCATCGCGTTATGCTGGGCCGGCCCACTTCTCCTGCTCGCTTCAGATCGATTGCTCGAAATCACTAGTTGAGGAGTACTCGTTACAAAGATCACTCCTATCTCCCCAGGTTGCGACAAGTAGCGTGTTGCATGTGCGCCACTTGTCGCAACCTGGGAGTTTTCCCTTTTTTTCATAGATCCGTTTTAACTCTTAAACCGTGCGGCCAAATCTTGAACAGTTTTCACCGTTGGATTCCTCGTGTCGAGATCTTCAAAACTAGATCCCATGTTAATAGGTTTTGACAAACTTTTTTTCACGAAAGAACCGGACGAAAAACCGACCCGAGAGCACGGGGTTTTTCCCTTTCCGAAAGAGGCACGCCCATGCCTCTCGCGAAAGCACGCCCGTGCCTCTCGCCAAAGAACAACCATGCCTCTCGCAGAAAAAAACACGTTTTTTCCGTTTCCAAAAGGGACGGCCGTGACTCTCGCGAAATCACACCCGTGCCTCTCGCGGAAGCAAAACCGTGCCTCTCGTGGAAGGAATAAATAGAAAACGCATTTTTATTTTCGTTTCCGAGAGGCACGGCCGTGACTCTCGCGAAAGCACAACCTTGCCTCACGCGGAAGCAAAATTGTGCCTCTCGCTGAAGAACAAAAAAACAGAAAACGCGCTTTTTTTCCTTTTCCGAAATGCACGGCCGTGACTCCCGCGAAAACACAACCATGTCTCTCGTGGAAGCAAAACCGTGCCTCTCGCGGAAGGAAAAAACAGAAAACATGTTTTTTTTTCGTTTCCGAAAGGCACGGCCGTGACTCTTGCGAATGCACAGCCGTGCCTCTCGCGGAAGCAAAACCGTGCCTCTCGCGGAGGGAAAAAAACAGAAAACGCATTTTTTTCATTGCCGACAAACACGGCCATGACTCTCGCGAAAGCACACCCGTGCCTTCCGTGGAAGAAAAACCATGACTCTCGTGAAAAAAAAGAAAACAAGTTTTTTCGCGCAAATTTTTTTTGACCCAAAAGATAAGGAAGAGTGGTAGAAAACCGAAACATCAAAAAACTCGGAAAACCCGTTTAAAAAGCCGAAAACGTGTGCGGAAAAATATTCGGTAGGGAGCGCCCAGAGCGCGACACGTGACGGGCGGCTGAGAGCGCGCCAAGTGGCGCTGATCGTTGCGAGGCTCCCGAAGGAGCGCTCGTTAACTAGTTGCTCTCCCGATTGCTTCCTCGTCCCACTTCTTTTCAGCCTGCTTATTCTGGTTTTCTTCTTATTGTTTATTTTTATCTTTTTATTTTAGTTTTTTATCAGCACGGTTTTCTCGTTTGTTTTTCCTGTTTTCCTTTGATTTTTGCCCATTTTTCGTTTCTTTCATCTTTTTTATTTTCTTCATTTTTCTTTGCTTCTTTCTCGGCTTTAGGTGGCCCTTTGCTTTTCTTTCTTTCTTTTTCCATTTCTCTTCATGTTTCTTTGTTTTCTTTTTTTGTTTTTATTGGTTCTCTGTGATTTCCTTTGTATATTTTTTGTATGCATCAGGAATATTTTTTGTGTACATGTTTAGCAGTTTTTGAAATACATGATTGCCATTTCTTAAAAACTTATGTTGTTTTGATGTCTACTTTTTTTATACAGATTGTAAATTTGTTGTATGCACCATGAATATATTTTATATACATGTTTACCATTTTGGAAATGCATGATTAACATTTTTCTAAACAAATATTTTTATACCTGCTTTTTACATAAAAACTATATATTTTTTGTATACATTAGAATATATTTTATATATACACATTTAACGTTTTCCAAATACATGCTTAACATTTTTAACATACATCTTTCGGTATATAATTTTTTTCATATATATTGTATATTTTTTATACATCAGAATTTTTTGTATACGCATTTAAATTTTTCTAAATACATGATTAACATTTTCTTTTCAAATTTACCTTTCATGCCTATTTTTTCTACACACAATGTACATTTTTGTATAAATCAGAAACATTTTTTCTAAATACATTTAACATTTTTGAAATACATGCTAAAGATGTTTGAAAACATATTTTTTATGTCGATTTTCCTGATGCACACTGTACATTTTCCGTATACATTGGAAAAAAATTCTATAAATATCTAACATTTTTCAAATGCATGATTCACGTTTTTCAAATGTTTTGATGTAAAGAATTTTTTTGTAACATTTATATTTAGAATAGTTGGAAGTACAAACAAAAGTTAAAACAAGGAAAAGAAACAAAAAAAGAAGTGAAAACAAAACAGAAAAAAAAACGATGTTGTGGCCTCACGTGCGCTGCATTGGCCCAATAAATGATGATGTGCCCTCTCGTCTCAAGCCCGGAGTAATCGGGGCAGGGCCTTTACTGTAGCCATGGTTTCCGTGTTTTTTCTCTGTGTGTGTTTTTGTTATTTTTTCCCCTGTTTTGGGCTTTTTTTTTTCTGTTTTGTCTCTTTTTCAGGTTTTCACTTTTTCGGGATCGTTTTTATTATTATTTTCTTTTGGTTTTTTATTTTTCATCGGTTTTATTCCATTTTCTTTTGCTTATTCATCCTACGTTGGTTTTTTTCAATGGATTCTTTGGTTTTCTATTTTTTATGGTATTATTATTTTCACCCATTTTCTTGGTTTCTTTATTGGTTTTCATTATTTTTCTCCAGACATTTGGCCCGCTGAGACCGCGGGCTTCTGAGCAGAAGCACCACGCTTAAAAGAAGCAGATATGGATTGGCACAAGATCGTAAGCGGGCATATTTGGCGAATGCGCATCCTGAAGCACAAATTGTTGGGTGTTGATTGGTTAATGGTGATTTCAGGCGGATCGATCACTTTCTCCACGCGACCTCAATATTTCACTTCCATTTGAGTCACATCTATTTCACTTCTATTTGAACTCACGAGCGGGAGTGGACCTAAATATTTCTACAGTTTGTGCCTAGCCACAGGAACGTGAGCAGCAGACGGACCCGAATTTTTTTGGCACGAATTTTCAACTGAATCGCACAACAATGGGAACAACAAATACGTAGGTTAGATTGGAATTTCATTTACATTTCAACTTTAGGACCCTGAATATTTAATTCTATACCCACTAACTTTGAAAAGGGGTTAAAAATAATTTAATTCTTTCGAATGTCTTATTTTTGCAATTGTAGAAGATATAACACAGTGTAGAAGTCAAATACGTTTTAATGAAAAAAATTGAAAAGTTCTGTCATTTCATACAAAAATATAGGCTCTATGTTTTATGTAAAAGAATATGTTAAATATGTATTTGCCAAAGTGGATTGTAGTAATAATAACTCTAAGGTTAATTTACAACTAATAAATTAAATACAGATGAAAAACTTCGTGATATGTCATGTTTTAATCTTAAAAACAAAATCCATGAATGGGTAGTCATTCACACCGGCATAGCTATTTGCCTTTCTAGTGTCTAGCTCACTTTGTATCATTATGTACTCGCCTGGCTGCTCCTTACCCGCTTTTAGCGTGCTCGGCTAGTGCCCCGTGTCTCTTCATCTCATTGACCACTCCACTCTATAGGCTGTTGTTTTTTCTTTGTTTTTTGTTTCTTTCTTGGTTCTCAATGGTTTTCTATTGTTTCTTTATCCGTTTTCATTGTTTTCCATTATTTTGCACTTGTTTGTTTGTTTTCTTTTTTCCTTTTTCTTAGGTTTTCTTTGTTTCTTTTTCAGTTTTCATTGTTGTTTTTTTTATTTTATCTGTTTTTTTAAATATTTATTCTACATTTTTTGTATATGTCAAGAACATTTTTCTAATACATGTTTAAAATCAAAGACAAGTTTTTCACTTTTTTAGTACACAGTCAAAATTTATTCTATACACATATTTAAAATTTTTCTAATGCTTGATTAACAATTTTCAAATCAAGTATTAACATTTTAATATATTGTCATCATTTTTACACACATTTTAACATTTTTCAGATGATTGATTAACATTTTTCAAATACAAGATTAAAAAAATGCGGTTACATGGTCAACCTTTTTCTATATATATTTAACTTTTTTCAAATGCTTGATTAACGAATTTTTAATACAAGATACATGTTTTTGAATACATGGTCAATATTTTTCTATACACAGTTAATATTTTTCAAATGCTTGGTTAACACTTTTCAAATACTTGTTTAACAATTTTTTCATAGGTTTGATTAAGATTTTTAAAATATGTTATCAACTTTTTTCACACACATTGTATGTTTATTCGTATACATGAGAAATATTTTCTTTATACACATTTACAATTTTCAATGACTTGGTTAACAATTTTTCCAAATGTTTTATCTAAGGGAAACAATTTTTCCAAATGTTTTATCTAAGGGAAACAATTTTTCCAAATGTTTTATCTAAGGGAAATGATTTTGTTCAGCCGTTTGGAAACAAGTCGCATGTCCGCCGCCTTTTCTATGTGAGCCCCATGAACCTTATCTCCTCCCTTTTCAGTCTATCGCGTCTTCTTTCTTCTTCATAGGTACACACCTGCAGCGGCCATGCCTTAGATGGAGCCGCGTGCGTGCGCTGCGGAGGTGTGGCATTGGTTGTCCGCGTGCGCTGCGGAGGTGCGGCCGTGGTTGTCCGCGTGTGCTGCGGGGTGTGGCCGTGGCTGGGGTGCACACACACGACACAGAAGGCCCAACCAAAGCTTGAGCTTACCCATGGCCATGGCGTCCGTGCTAGAATGTGCAGATGCCTTTTTTGCAACAACATCTTTTGATGTGCCTTTTTGGAACATCGGCTGTGTTGCAATTGGTAGCTTGGTAGGGCCCGGCATAAGCCCAGTTCATATAAGGTGGCTGAGCCGCCGAATCCGGGACTCGATTGCGTCGTCCGTTCTGCCACACTCTGAGCTGAAGCTCCAATATTTATTGCTAATAAAAAAAGAAGCTGAAGCTCCAATTATTTCTCCAAAAAGAAACTAAAGCTCCAATTTTCGCTGAAAGAAAAATGGAAAGCCGCAATCCTACGCGACGCCATTCCCCCCGTTACAGCCAGCCTTGAAGCTACGTTTCAAGTCAGCTGGGCCCTACGAAGCACTTCCTTGCGGGTTTGTGTCACCACCAAATCCTATCCCCCGAGCTTTTCCTGGGTTTTAGCCTAGCTACGGCCACGCCGTCAGCTCACCAAGAAATCACAACACATACCCGATGCCTCGCCTAGGCATTTCGTTTTTCAACTTCTGTCTGCTTTCTCAACTACTTTAAAAAATAGCGTTCCTTTTCTTTTTTTTGGAGGCAGAGTGCTTTCTTTTTTCTTTTCCGAAAAGGTCAATGGCCAGACACATCTATATAGAAATATAAAATTACATTCAAATCTTTCGTGTGTCGAAGTGTTCTTTCTCCCGCATTCATCGTCGGCGCACCATGAGCAGAGCTTGATGCCATCTCTAGGTCTCTGCCTCGACGGAGTAAACTTTTATAAACTCAGGAGCTTGTAGAAGCAGGAAGTCATCGATGCAGACCAAGAGACGCCGGCAGCCGTGATCCGCAAAGCAAATCGCTGGCCCGCGGAAGAAAATATCGATACGGGCCTATAAAAACTCTGAAGTAATCACCAATGCCACTGTCGAGCATCGCCTATCGACAGCCGCAACCCGATCACGCATTACCATCGTCTTCCTGTAGCAGGCCACCGGCTCGTCCATACCGAACTCCCGAAGAGCAGCAACATCCTCGCCGACGTCGGCGTCGATTGTGCATGACAACCAATGTCATCTTACCCTCGCCCCTTCTATCTTCATTTCGTTTTCTCCTCCTATCTTTGCTTTTTTACCGGTTTCCCTTGAAAACCATCTTAATTGTCCCATCTTTTTATCGACTTACCAAATAAAATTATGTTTTTGTTGACAAAAAGATAAGTGACCTTTGTTTAGGTAGGTAAATCATGGGCAAGATTTGGTAATTTATTTACACACTCATATTTATATGGGCAAGTAAATAAAGTGCTATCGTACTAAATATTTATAACCCGTTGTAACGTGCAGACAATTATAAGTATCCAATCTTCTTCTCAACCCACCATCCTCACCTTTTCTTCTTTTTTTTTGAGAAATTTACGATATATTCGTAATCAATCATGGTAGTATAGAGAACACAAGGGGTAACAAAAATTAGAACCAGACATGTGGACCACATAGTGATGACTACAAGCACTAAATTAGCAAGCAGAAGGCGCGTCCACCGTCATTGCCCCTCCCTCACCCAAGCCGGGGAAAACATGTTATAGTAGACAGTCAGGAATTCATCGTGCTAAGACCCCACAGAACCATCACACCAGAGCATCAACCATCGCCAATAAAATAGATTCGTAGATCAGAAAAATTAAACCTGTAAACACCCAAACAAAGATGAATAGAGACCGGATCCAAACAGATCCACCAAAGACCAACACTGATCGAACCCCACGAGACCAGGCATAGACACACACATCAAGACAAGGATCAAATGTGGAAGACATCTTTCCTACCGAGGGACATCACCGCCGTCACACAGCTCCAACCAAAAACATTAAACCTAACAAGAACGAGAGTAGGGTACCTCCAGCGGGCACCTTGACGACCCAACGAACCTACAACACCGTTGATAGGACGTAGAGGAAAGCCCGACGTCTTTTCATGTCAGCATGTCTTCGTCTTTTTCTTCTTACCTCGACTCGACCCCTCACCATTGCCCTTGTGGGAAGATAGTCAAACATGCTGCCGCTAGGTTGAGATTTTGGCGGTTGTCCTGGCCTGCCACCCCCTTCCACCCGACACCCAATTATGTTGCCATGTGTTTGTCTCATGTAGCAATCAACTATCAATGGTGGTGAAGAGATAATGTCGAGTCAGGCTCCAACTTTGACTTGACCCTGGAGCTTTCTTCCTTAATTCACTTCTTGTTCAATTTTTGAAAATTTTGTTGTATGTCGTGACCTTGCCATTGATGATCATTGATAGTTCACTAATAGAAAACAGAGCTTTATTACTGGTTCGTAAGGGCCTTTAGTGGCGGTTCTGCAACCGGCACTAAAGGGTGGAGACTAAAGGGCCCCCCCTTTAGTACCGGTTTGGCACGAACCGCCACTAAAGGCCCACCACGTGGCGTGTGCTCGCGCCGTGGTATGGGGGACCTTTAGTACCGGTTGGTAAAAAAATTGATTTTTTTTTTATTTTTAATTTTCTGAATTATTTGATGATTTAGTCTCTAATCACCCCTCTTAACTGCTCAAGTGTGGATCAGTCATTCCAAATCGTCTAAGTTCCTGGCCGGTCACCCATTGTCTCACTCCCCCAGCTTGAGCACGCTTAACTTCGGAGTTCTATTCCCCCTACTTTCCAAGTCTGCACTTGTTGTTTTCCTGACAAATGTAAGCTGTCAATCCTATTAACCCTCGGCAGTTTAGCTTGAGCATTAGGTCGCACGTTTCACCGTTTGAGTTTGAAACTATTATTCTAAAAAACAGTAATTATTTAGTAACACTAATATTTCTTGAATAAGTTTGACCATAGTTTGACCACAGTTTGACCATAGTTTGACCAGATTTGACCAAAATTCAAAAAATTGAAATAATTATTTAGTAACACTAATATTCTTGAATAATTATGTAGTAACATTAATACTTCTTGAATAAGTAGTTTGACCATAGTTTGACCAGATTTAACCAAAATTTAAAAAACTGAAATTTGAGCATATCTTTTTTTCCTTTTGGAATTTGAGGATTCTAAAAAATTGCAAACAAGCCGTCGGCAGTCAAAATCGGATGCGGATTTTCGTGCTGAATATTTTGATATATCATACATTTTTTCCGACATCGTACGCAAAAATTATAGCCGTTTTACTTTTTCATTACACTTTTTTGCAAAACATGTTCAAATTTAAGTTTTTTAATTCTCCTAAATAGTAGATGTAGTAATATAACTACATCTCGAAGAATTTTATTTTTTGAATTTTTTTATCATTTTCTTTTGTTTTTTTAAAACTGAAATAGCTATAAGCGGGGGAGGGGGGTAGAGTTTGAAAATTGCCCTATAGTCCCGGTTTGTGTCTCCAACCGGGACTATAGGTCAGACCCCTTTAGTGCCGGTTTGTGGCACGAACCGGTACTAAAGGTTAGCCCTTTAGTACCGGTTCGTGCCACGAACCGGGACTAAAGGGGATCGTGGGGCCCCGGCCTGACGCCAGCCTGCGACCACCCCTTTAGTACTGGTTCGTGGCACGAACCGGTACTAAAGGTTCAACACGAACCGGCATTAATGCATAGCCGTTCGAACCGGGACTAATGGTACCATTAGTATCGGGCCAAAATCGAATCGGGACTAATGTGTCTCACATTAGGTCCTTTTTCTACTAGTGGGTTGGAGCATGGGATACTAGAAACTTCAATTTTGAGACATATTTTTTGCCCTTTCTGATTATCCGGGACCCGTTCGATCAACTTGAGTTAGCTCTAGTCCAAGTAGTTAAGAGCTTGTCGGAGTAATGGGCCACGGGTAGCCTAACCCGAGCCCCCGAACCTTTCAAGACATCGGGGCCGGCTGCGCCCTCAAGACGTCAAGATGGATCCCCGCCTTCTGGCGGCCGGTTGGCCGAACGGCCGATTGTCAGAAGGCGGCCGAGTTCCAGAAGACGGCATCACAACAGGCCGACTCCTAGTGGGCGGCCTCCAGAGAGGCCGGCCCCTAGCAGTCGGCCTGTGGCGCCCTCAAAGTCTGCGCCCTCATCAAGGAGACAAGACAAGGTATGGCTGCAGCGTAGCCCATCCCCCCGAATCCAGGGCCGGGCGTGGCCACAGTGCCCCGTACAGGCGGAGATCCCCGCACGACGCGACACTGTTGCCTCTCCCCCCTAAGCGTCACTCCTGACAGGCGGAGCCCTGTTCCCACGACGGCCTGTCGGTACGGCTAGCTTGCAGGCAGCGGGCCCTACCAGGAAGTGAGAGCCCTGAAGACGGAGGAAGCCAGGGCAGCCGGACCTGAGGGAAGCCGGCTTCTAGCAGACGGCTTATCCCTCCCTCGGGCCCCGTGCGCCATCAACCAGATGAGACGCGGTGTGGCTATAGTAATCGCCCGCCAGGCGGCGGGACTGTAGCCACGCTCCCCCGACCAAGCCTGCGTCATTAGCATAACGGCTACAGTGATTAGCAGCCGGCAAGACCCGCGAGCGGCTGGAGCGACCTGTCGGCTCCGTACCAGACCAGGCGGCGGGCCCCAGCAACCGGCGGAGAAGCCGGCGGCCAGAGACACTGACAGCCGGGTCCTACGCCCGGCAGATTACCAATGTACCCCTGGGGGGTAGGCCTACATAAACCCCCCAGGGCACCCATGCAAAGGGTTCCAACCTGTTAGAACTAGACTCATACCTAGAGGAGGAGAGAGCGTGCATGCCTTCTTCCACCTCTAGCAAACAGCTCAAGGAGCACCATTGTACCACTAGTGCCTTAGTGAACATGCAGAGACCCCGCAGAGCAGGACTAGGGGTGTTATCTCCACGGAGAGCCCCGAACCTGGGTAAAGTTTGTCAGCGTACATGTCTACGCCTCATCCCGCTTCTAGGCACCGGCGACGTTCTACTCGCTCCCACCATGATAAGCCATCCTTTGGCATATGTCGCACCCAACCCCCGACATTTGGCGTCCACCGTGGGGCGAGGTGCACCGTCTCCCGGAGACCTGCTCTAGACGGGAACCTTGTTCCTTCCTGGCGAGCGCAGCCAGCCCGGCATGCCAGACGGCGTCTGCACCAACGCGCTGCGCGGCGCGAAGGTCGCCTGCGCGGCGAGCTGCCTCGCCGATCTTGTTGGCGAGATTCGCCTCTCCGACGAGCCCGCGTCTGATGTGGGCACCGACGGCCCTGAGAGCCGCCTCGTGAGCCTCCTCGATCAGCTCCACGTCGCCAGCGAGTCTGCTGCTGACTTGGAGTCGGTTGGCTCCACCGACCCGATGTTGGTCGACTCCGACACGGCGTCGCTCGACGCGTTCCCCTCCAACATGGTGGTCTACGATGAGCCGCTTCCTCGCGCAGACAGCGGCGACAACACCGTCATGGAGGTGCTCGTCATCAGCCACGACGAGCACTCTGGCGGAGGCGGCCAGGACCCTTTGCAGGCGGCAATGCAAGACCTGGCCGCGCCTATCCCAGGAGACGCCGACGCCGAGACACTGGAAGCGCGCCGCGTCCAGTTCGTCGAGAGCACCAACCGGCTGGCCAGCATGAGACGCCTTTCGGAGGCCTACCAGCGGGAAATGGACCGTGCCATCGGCGGCACGCCAGCTCCTGGTGGGCCTAGCCGTATTGGCTTGATCCGGCAGCGTGGCGCGACCATCGCCAGCATGTTCGGGACAGATCGTCCCGTCTACGCCACGCCTGCAGAGAACATACGAGCTGCCCAGGCGGCAGCAGACGAGTTAGACAAACTCGAGGGCGACGAGCGTCGCCACATGACGGAGCGAGTTCAGCAGCACCTCGACGCGGCTGCTGAGCAGCAAGATGCCGGGTGCCGGACTGAAGCGCCCAACCGGCGAAACGACGATCCGCCTCCTCGACGAGACCAAGGCGCGACATCCCGGACGCTGACTGGTGGCGTCCGCGACAGAAGAGACAAGGAGCCGGCTGCGAGCCGTAGCCGGACTCACATCACCATCGAGCGCGACCAAGACGGTCGTCCAAGAGCAGTACGGCGGCGAGACGACTGTTCGCCTCCTCCTCCCCGCAGGGAGAGGCGCATTTCCCCGCCGCCTGTTGATCACCCATCACTTGGCGACCGCCTTGGCCGCTGAGAAGGAATCGGAGAAAACGATGCCCGCCACCGGATCGATCGCCTCAATCGATCCCTGGCGCTAGAAGAGGAAGATGAGCTGGGTCCGCCTTGTTTTGGCCCCCGCATCCGAAATGAGCCCTTCCCCAAAGGATTCACTCTCCCGAGAGACACACCCAAGTACACTGGCTCCGTGAAGCCGGAGGACTGGTTCGTCGACTACTCCACAGCCGTCAGCATCGCCAACGGCAACAAGCGCGTTGCCGTGAAGTACGTCCCGCTCATACTCCAGGGCACGGCCCGGACGTGGTTGAACAGCTTGAAGCCCTGCGGCATCAACAGCTGGGTTGATTTCACCGAAGCATTCATCCGCAACTTCACCAGCACGTACAAGCGGCCGCCCAAGCCCCGCCAACTCTCCTTATGCGTCCAAGGCCCCAACGAGTCGACTCGCGACTATCTTACGCGCTGGGCCGAGTTGCGCAACTCGTACGAGGGTGCGCACGAGGTGCAGGCCATCGAGTACTTCACTGCCGGGTGCCGAGACACTACAAGAAATATGTCAACTTGTGACCTTGACTATTGGTCACTGAATGGTCATTATTTTTCATTTGTGACCTTTTTGTGACCAAAAACAGATGGTCAAAAGCTGACGGTCGTAAACTGAAATTAACGACCTTCTCTGTGAGAAGGTCGTAGACGTTTACGACCAAAATATGCCTATTGTTTTGTTTTGGTCAGTAGCAGCCTCCCCAGGCCACGTAGGCATCCGACGTGGCAATCTGATGTGGCACGAGAATCAGCCCGGTCCAATTCGGTGTTTTACATGGGCCGAGCCCATTAATTCAGCCCATTTATATATTTTTTCCTATGAATTTTTTGTCAGCTAAATGGACCAAGCCCAACATTGCAGCCTTTTTATTTTTGGGCCATGGCCTTTTTGTCTCAACAATTTCATTTTTTTCTTTTTTTTTCTAAATTGGGTTCACTTGTCAGGTGGGTCCCCGTTGTCAGGTTCTAGTACTGGGTCCTAGCCGTCAGAAAACACACGAAATACTTCAAATATTATCAACCATCAAAGTGCTACATCATATAACACACATACAAATGTGATAAGCATCAATTTTACAATCATATAACAAGCTCCACAAGTGTACAATCACATGAGCCAGTTCTGCTCCACAAGTGTACAATCACAAGTTCTGCTACATCATACACACATACGAACTATGCTTCACGAAGAAACATGAGCAGTATAAAGGGCTTCATTAATGCAAAACTTGACAGTTGACAGCAATGTTAGAACTATGCTTCCTCCGACTTCTTTGTCCTGATCAGCATCTGCACGTTACAGAACAATTTTGATCAATTATAAGCCACAACTTCAAATGCCCATACAATTTGTAGTTGCTTAAAAAAACAAAGCAAGCGAGTACTCAGGAGCTTTGGTTAAAACCCATCTAAACAGAGATAAAAACTGGCAAACTATACATCCACTTACAACATAGCAAAAGGAAAGAAAATTACACATGATTAAGTAATATATATCATTCATGTTGGAACAAAGAGCAGACTAACTGACACAATGTGGTAACTAAATCATTCAATCCCTGAGACTGATTGGTTGTCAGTTTCTTTTACTGCCAGTACCTATTGGTAAATTAAATTACTAATCAGAGGAAATATTTAAGCAGCCCAATTACCTACCAGATCATTGTACTTACACTTCCTAATCAGATCACCTAATAGGAGATACTATTAAGAATGAAAAGATGATTGAACACTGAAAGAGGTTAGCAAGTTGCTTGTTGGTTTCATCACAAGTACCAGGAGTATTTTTAAACCTACACAAGTCATTTTTAAACCTATGCAAGTACCAGGAGTATTTCAATCCTTTCCAGTGCAAGTACTCAAAATTTGTTTGAGTAGCAAATCTAGGAGTACTGGAGAACTCCAAGTTAAATGTACTCGAAGCAACCAGCAAAATCTCTCAATACCGGTCCCAACAAGTAATCAGAATACAGCAGCAACAAGTACCAGGAATAAATCACATAAGTAACTAGAACAGAGAAAGAAAATGTAGAAGTGGCAGCGAGGTGTCCTGAGTTACTGCTGCATCGGCCGTAACAGAGGCCGAGGAACTCGCTGTGATGGGTTGCAACATCTGTGCTGATGCAGTCTCAGCCACAGGCTCCTCCTCACACCTGAAGTTAAACACGCAGGTTGGTCAGCAGAACTACAACAGTTTAGCTTTTGGAGATGACGAATAACTCAAATTACCCTTGATATCTGTTTCAAAAAAAATAACCTTCTAGTATGGCCATGTTAATAGATAAAATAAACCTTTTCCCTTTTACTTTCTATGAAAAAGGTAAGAGACCAGAATTCTACATGCAGCTTCTGTAGACATAAATCCAAGAGAAATACATCTCTGTAGTGCATGGCAATGGCAGTTAGGATCAAGCAGGTTTTACATTCGAGTCCAGAAATATCAAGGTTCTATAAGCTTAAATTTCATAGACCTGATTGACACTGTAGGTTCTATAAGCTTAAATTTCAGAGACCTGATTCAATTCAGAAAAGGAGTGGGAGCTTATTTTAGAGGCAAGTGAGTGAGTGAACATGTTATTAGGCTTAATTACCAGGATTTGGAAGAGAACGCTGGTGGAGAAGATGCACGCAAGGCCACCAAGCCAGCTGTAACAACAGCAGGAGCAGCAGTTAATTGGAGGAAACAAACCAAATGGGATAGCTGATGAACGCGGCAAGCAGTCGAACAATGAATGTACTTACACTGTCAAGGCAGAAATCGATCAAGAGTAAATTGACAGCAGCAGCATCATCATCCAGGCAGCCAAACGTGCTCCCAAACCAGGCAGTTTACCTAATATTGAGCATCCAATGCCACTGTAAAGACCTGAAATACATGCAATGATTTAACAGGATATTTTTGTGCAGAGCAAAGTAACATATGGGCATCAGAAATATGTTGCTTTAGAATGCAGAGCAAAGTAAACCTCTCAACTCCACTAGTTATTATTATGAGTACAATGATCCCCTTTGATACCATCTTACATGAATTAGAATCTCTAAAGTATTTCAATCGGGGATGATAACATGAAGCAGTCACAGCAACAGAATGAAGTGAAATCTTTATGCAAGCCCATGTATTTTGGTATAAAGAAGCATTGAAGCAATTAAAAGCAAGCTTCTAGATCTATGTTTGGACGACAAAAAATTGTACAAGCTGAGTTATTTGATGAAATAATCCAAGCCTTTAGGCTCCTACTGGATATGCTCTTAATGTAGACAGTGCGTAGAACCACTATGGACAGTTGGACACAATCACAGTAAGATCTTATCTAATGTAGATGTATTGTCTTTGTCAGGATCACAAGCTATATGGGTCATGATGGACTGTTACTAATAGCTGAATGGCAATCTAAGATGGGATGGAATGATTATAAAAAGGAAATCTGAATGGTGGAAAACTGAACCCCCAACCCACCGAGACCAGCCAACCAGGGATGCTCAGCACATAAGTCAGACCATATAATACAAGTCCGGACAGATGAATTTCGATTCATCTACAGCGGTCGATCACATCAGTGGCGCTCCGAATCGCATTCCTAAACTAGAGCACGAGCACGAGGGCAAGAAGCCCGTCGGAAGGAGGAACGAACGGGGCACCTGCACGGCTCGGACGGCGAAGGCCGGGCGCTGCGCCGGATCCTTGGCCAGCTCGAGGAGGCGCTTGTGCGTGAGCACGTCCTCCGCCCTCTCCACGTTCACATCCATCGCGTAGCTGCACACAAACCCGAAACACCAAAATCGAAAATCATCACTCATCAGCACCGCCGCGTCGCAGCCGTCAGCAGGAGGGACCGGGAGGAGGGCAGGGCGCGTTACCGTGCGGGGAGGCGGTTGAAGTGGCTCCAGAGGTCGTCGTCGAAGCCGGGGGCGCGCTCCTCGGCGGCGTGGAGGCGCGCCAGCACCTCGGTGTAGACCTCTAGCTTGTGGTGGTGGTGCTGCTGCTGCTTCCTCGACTGAACCCCCGCCCCTTCCAGCAGCACCAACTCGGATGAATGGGCGGCCCGATAGGAGGAGAGGAGGGACGATGGGCGGCACGCGCTCGGAAGGAGTGGTGGTGGTGGCGGCGCGAGGGAGGGGAAGGGGGAGAGGAGGGCGTGGGGGAGGCCATGGGCGGCGGGGAGCTCCGCCGGAGGGAGGTGGCGGCCGCGATCTGGAAGGGAGGAGGTGGCGGCTGCGATCTGGAAGGGACAAGCGCGGATCCGACCGCGGCCGTGGGAGAGAAGGGGAGGGGTGGGGAATCGCCGCCGCGCTCCCCACCGATGAGATCGAGGGGAGGATCGCTGGAGCTGGTGGGGAGGAAGGGGACGGGATCGAGAGGAGCTAGGGTTTGCGCTGGTGAGGAAGGGAGGGGATCGGGGAGCGAGGGAAAGAAAGGAGGCGGGTGGTGGCTGGAAATTGACCCGGAGGACATAGCTAGGGTTTCGGGGTTGGTGTGGATGGGTCGAGGACAGCCGTTGGATCCCCCAGCATCCGACGGTGTTGGATGCACGATCCGCGTGATATGTGCATGGACCAATCAAAATGCGTTACGATTTTATGACCATCTAAATTGGTCGTAGTTGACTTAAAATAATGTGTTAAAATCATTTAAGCTACTTTATGATCTGAGAAATTCTAAAACAAATGGAAAACCTTCTCATTGTGTCACCAAAATTTGAACAAGTTTTTAGAAAAAATAACAACATGGAATAAGATAAATATCTTTAAAAGGGTGTCGTCGGAAATGAGTTTTTTGCAACAAAAAAAAACATTTTCCGTTTTTCGAGTGCCCAAAATGAGTTTTTTTGTGTGAAGGACCTACAATATATTTATTGCAAAATTGGATGAAATCAATTTTATAAACTATTAGGCCATATTTAATGCACAAATGACCAAATAGTTGGGTGTCAAAAGATTTTATCCACCTCTGGTAAAAAAGACAAATTTCCGCTGATCCAGTTGGAAGCGGGTCAAATTTGAACTGTAGCTGCCTCATAGTTTGCTATTTATTTTTTCCAAAAATCATTTCTAGGTACATAAGTATCTATTTAATAAGAGAAACATCAAATGTTTTCCAAGATTCAACCACTAGCTAGGAACGGTCAAGCCCGCTGTTTTGACCGCATTTTGAAACGGGCATAAGAAATTCAAAAAAAATCAAAAAATTGGAAAACCTTCGCATTGTGTCATTATATGTGACCAAGTTTACAGGAAAAACAATAAACTTGTAATACGGCAATTTTTTAAAAAAAGTGTTCTCAAAGACGATCTATCATGCGTGAAGATTCATGGCCTTCAAGCAAAATAATCAATCTTATGGCCACATTCATGGCATAGTTTGTTCAAATGATCTCATATTGTGCACAAGGGTGCATATTGGAATTCCAAACAATGTTGCCTAAGGGAGTTTTCAATTAGTTTGCACGGAAAATTCATTTTCCATTTTCCGAGTGCCCGAAATGAGTTTTTTTGTGAAGGACCTACCATATATTTGTTGCAAAATTGGACCAAGTCAATTTTATAAAATAATAGGCCATATTTAATGCATAATTGACAAAATGGTTGGGTGTCAAAAGTTTTTATCCACCTCTGGTGAAAAAGACAAATTTCCGCCGATTCAGCTGGAAGCGGGTCAAATTTGAACTGTAGCTGCCTCGTAGTTTGCTATTTATTTTTTTCCAAAAATCATTTCTAGGTACATAAGTATCTATTTAATCAGAGAAACATAAAAAATATTCCAATATTGAACCACTAGCTAGGAACGGTCAAGCCCGCCGTTTTGACCGCATTTTGAAACGGGCATAAAAAATTCAAATAAAATATCAAAATATTGGAAAACCTTCGCATTGTGTCATTGTATGTGGCCAAGTTTCCAGGAAAAATAATAAACTTGTAATACGGAAATTATTTTTAAAAAGTGTTCTGAGAAACGAGCTATCATCCATGAAGATTCATGGCTTTCAAGCCAAATTATCAATCTTATGGCCACATTCATGGCATAGTTTGTTCAAATGATCTCATATTGTGCACAAGGGTGCATCTTGGAATTCCAAACAATGATGCCTAAGGGAGTTTTCACTTTCATTGCACACAAGAGCCATTTTCCATTTTTCGAGTGCCCCAAATGAGGTTTTTTGTGAAGGACCTACCAAATAATTATTGCAAAATTGGACCAAATCATTTTACTAAAATACTAGGCCATATTTAATGCACAATTGACCAAATGGTTGGGTGTAAAAAGTTTTTATCCACCTCTGGTCAAAAAGACAAATTTCTGCCGATTCAGTTGGAAGCAGGTCAAATTTGAATTGCAGCTGCCTCATAGTTTGCTCTTTATTTTTTCCAAAAATCATTTCTAGGTACATAAGTATATATTTAATCAGAGAAACATCAAAAGTTTTCCAAGATTCAACCACTAGCTAGGAACGGTCAAGCCCATCGTTTTGACCGCATTTTGAAACGGGCATGAAAAATTCAAAAAATTCAAAAAATTGGAAAACCTTCGCATTGTGTCATTATATGTGACCAAGTTTCCAGGAAAAATAATAAATTTGTAATACGGAAATTATTTTTAAAAAGTGTTCTCAGAAATGAGCTATCATGGGTGAAGATTCATGGCTTTCAAGCCAAATGATCAATCTTATGGCCACATTCATGGCATAGTTTGTTCAAATGATCTCATATTGTGCACAAGGGTGCATCTTGGAATGGCAAACAATGTTGCCTAAGGAAGTTTTCATTTTCTTTGCACGGAAAATTCATTTTCCATTTTCCGAGTGCCTGAAATGAGTTTTTTTATGAAGGACCTACCATATATTTGTTGCAAAATTGGACCAAATCAATTTTATAAAATACTAGGCCATATTTAATGCACAATTGACAAAATGGTTGGGTGTCAAAAGTTTTGATCCACCTCTGGTGAAAAAGACAAATTCCCGCCGATTCAGTTGGAAGCGGGTCAAATTTGAACTGCAGCTGCCTCATAGTTTGCTATTTATTTTTTCCAAAAATCATTTCTAGTTACATAAGTAACTATTTAATCATAAATACATGGTTTGGTGGCGATACGTCGAGGTTTAGACGGTGACCGAGGGCCCCAACTCTAGAGCGCGTAAACTCGCATGCCCGCCGCGTGGTCACCGCGTGACCGTGGCGTTGCCATGTGTTCTGGGCTGCCTAGGCATGTCTAGTGGGTTGGGCACTCCCCAGGTAGCTGCTAGGAAGAAAATCACAACATAAGATTCTCACAAGGAGACCGATCGATGCTCAAACATGAATAAGCAGCCAAGTGTTTGATTAGCGGTACGGGAAATGCACATGGCTAATGGGTGTGAGTTTTGGCTGAGGATGATCAATTACTAAGAAGACCGTCTTCACAAATTTTCAGCTCAAAAGGAGGAGCCTAGGTGGTACTTGCTTTGCAAAGTACCACACTGGACATAAATACGAATGTTGAAGCCGGGCTCAAAATAATGAATGGATTGAGCTGGCATTTGGTGGAGGATGGTTATTTGGGTAGAGGAAAGCACTGTAGAAAATGGATACCATTTGGACATGCCAAAGTGGTACTTCCTTCACAAAGTGTTTTCTTGAATAGAATAGGAAAATGAATATTTTTGAATTATTTTTGAACTACGCAAGGAAGGTTTTTTACATATTTGACGAAGATATGACCCAAAGAATTTATGAGATTTTTTTGGGAATTTTGGGAATGACAGAAATATAGGTTGCTTCACAACCTAGGGCAAAAACTGCCACATGGACATGACACATAGGCAAAACTGATGAGGTGGCGCCTAGTCATAGCAACCCACCACAATTTACAAGGTTATGACCATCTATATTGGTCATGATCAGCTAGAAATAAGGCAGCGGACCAGTGCTATCAGCTTTATCACTACAGGAAAGAGCTATTTTGCCGTCTGCCACGGCGGACGGCAAAGGCTCGAACGGCGGACGGCAAAGGCCTTTGCCGTCAGCCGCGGACGGCAAAGGCCTTTGCCGTCAGCCGCGGACGGCAAAAGGCTCTGGCAAAGTAGGCTAAGGTAAACAGGTCCTTTGCCGTCTGCTTTTTATGGCGGACGGCAAAGAGTCCTTTGCGTACAGCGGCGGACGGCAAAGAGGGCGGACGGCAAAAATACTGGACGTCCGCCAGCGTTAGTCCGTTAGGCGGCTAACGGCGGCCTTTGCCGTCCGCCAGCGGACGGCAAATTTGAGCGCCTCTTTGCTGACCGCCAGTTGACGTCAGCAATGCGTCAGCGCCCGCTATTTTTTGCCGTCTGCCACGGCGGGCGGCAAAGGCAAAGTCTTTGCCGTCAGCTTAGCTTTGCCGTCCGCCACGGTAGGCAAATTTGCCAAATGGTCCATCTCTCAGGAAGCACAGGTGGGCGCCACGTGCCCCCTTTGCCGTCTGCCACCGATGGCAAAGGTGTCTTTGCCGTCCGCGGCGGACGGCAAAGAGCCTGCACTGCCTCTTTTTATTCTGTTTTTCTTATATCCAACAATTATCACAGGAAATATATCACAACAAATATATCACAGGAGCCAGCACATATATATCCAACATAATACATATCCAGCACATATATATCCATACATACATAGTAGGTTGCACATAGTTCCATCGATCCATACATATTACAATATGCAAAGTTTCATCATGGCAATCTAGTTTCATCATAGCAAGCGAGCAGAATACAAGAAGTGCATCAAAGGAAAAAACAAGCAATCCATCATAGAAAGCTGGCTTCCGTGAAGTGAACGAAACCTGCAAAATGACAAATAAGAAAGTTAGAAAAAGAAGACTAGAAGAAGAATTAGACTAGAAGAAAAAGAATAGAAGAAGAAGAAGACTAGAAGAAGAAGTATATGCCATTTATTAGCTAACTTAGGTGAACTGGATCATTTATGAGCTAAATTAGTTGAAATGGATCGTTTATGAGCTAACTTAGGTGAAATGGATCATTTATTAGCTAACCTAGGTGAAATGGATCGTTTATGAGCTATCTTAGGTGAAATGGATCGTTTATGAGCTAAGTTAGGTGAAATGGATCGTTTATGAGGTAACCTAGGTGAAATGGATCGTTTATGAGCTAACCTAGGTGAAATGGGTCGTTTATGAGCTAACCTAGGTGAAATAGGTCGTCTATGAGCTAACCTAGGTGAAATGGGTCGTTTATGAGCTAACCTAGGTGAAATGGGTCGTTTATGAGCTAACCTAGGTGAAATGGGTCGTTTATGAGTTAACCTATGTGAAATGGGTCGTTTATGAGCTAATTATGCAATTTTTGACATAAGTTAGCTAAGTACATATCGTTTTAGAGCTAACTTAGGTAAAATGGATGGTTTATGAGGTCAGTAAGCTTATTAAGTCATTTTGGAGGAAAAGAAGCTAACTCTAGGTCATTATGGTAAGCATATTGGAGGAAATAAAGCTAAGTCTAGGTCTTTATGCATTTGTTAAGCAAAACACTAGAGAAACTTACCGTGATCAGGGAGGTGTAGGAGCGGGGTGGCTAGTGCCGCTACCTGGAGAAGGATCGTGCGATGCGTTTCTGGAGTTAAGCCGCACCAAAGATCATTTCCAATGTCTCGTTAGCATTATGACACTCAAATGTTAAGACTAGCAAGTAATGTCCATTCAAATTAAACTCACCGTGCTCCCAGGAGCAATCACTGGCATCGGCGGAGCGGGCTGACCGGACTTCTCGCACACAGACTGCACATTTGGTTTTTAGAACAGAGTCATACTAGTTAGTAATGAGACTCAAATGTTAAGACTAGCAAGTAATCTGCAGAAGAAACTTACCACAAGGAGCTCGTACATGGCCCTTGCCTGCATGTCATTCCGTGCCCTCTCCTCCTCCATCATCTTTCTCGTCCTCTCCTCCATCTCCCGCTGCCTCTCCGCCACCTCCGCCAGAAGTTTCTCCGTTCTATCTCTCTCAGTCTGTATAGCAGCCTGCAACACCACTCACATGACCATTTGTAATCATTGATGGAAGCGCACACAATGTAATGGAGAAAGATAACTGAGTACGTATCACTAACCTTGATGGCGAGTTGCACTGGCCGTTCACGAGGCCTTATCTCAGGAGCGGAGCTCGACTGGCGCGCCTTGATCTCCGGGAGAGTGCTAGGACAACGGATAAGTCCATCTCCAATGGCTATGGAGCCATGGGACCTCCCGCCACCAGATATCATCACCAGCTCTGGATCAATGGGACCCTGGCTCGGGTTAAAGTCCTCCCCTTTCCTCGCCTTCCCCTCATCTCTATATCTCACGAGCTTGTTGTGGGAGGAGATTTTGGTGAAGTTGTTTGCATCATCGAGGTCAGACTGAGAGAAAGCCTTGACTTTCTTGAAAGAGCCAGTGTGGGCCATGGCATACAGGTCGTACACCTCTGGCACCTTATCCGCCTTATTGTAGCGTGCCTGAAAGAGAGAAACAATGAAAATTAGTAATTAAAGGGCTCAAGCTAGCATGATGAATGAATTGCATGAATCATGAAGCAAACCACATACCCAGTTGCGCCCGAACTGATATAAGTTGGAGCTGCCTTGATGGTGTGGCACACCTTCCATTTGGGCACGTTTGTCCTTGGCCTCGTTGTGGAGGGCTAGCCATTCTTTTGAGCACCACTCATCGACCAACACCTCCCAACAATCCATCCGATCCGCACACCATCTCGGAGGCGCCTAAGTTAGCAAATAGAAACTTGAGCGCTACGGCTAAGAATTACCTTCATGTACTGCTCCTTACTCAGGAACTTATCGCGGCACGCTGGCTTGGTCTTCTTGATACCACGCAAGGCGTAGTAGTCGAACAGCCTGCACCCGAGCCTCGTGCCGTAAGTTCTGGAGTAGGCGCTTGCAGACGTTCTGGATAACATTTGCCGCGTCCTCCTCGTATCCCTCCTCACACCTGTAGAATGTATGCAATCAAATGAGACAATATTGATTAGTACAATTAATAACTAGCTAGTTGAAGATTTTGAAATGTGTAAAGGAGAAATTACCCAGAATGTCCTGATCACCATGTCTGCCCTCGTGTCGCACACGACACCGTCGATAATGACATCCGGCGGGGCCGGGGCAGCCACGTAGTGCTCCCAGCTCAACCCAAGCTCTGGAAGCCGACCCTCACCAGGCAACGTGACAAACCCCGAGAAGTTTTGCCGGCAAAGAACTCCAAGGACGGAGTTGGGCCGGCGGACACTATGATGGTGGTCCCAACCCCTGCAGCATGACAAGGCCAACGCATTAGTTATTTGAAGAAACGTGAATGCAGAAGGTACAAAAATATTAAATGCACTTACGTACCTCTCCCCATCAGGGAAGATCAACCACCTCTGCTCGCGGGTCGCCGGCACGGACGGGAGCCGTGTAGCACCACGCTGGTAGACGGTGCCACCCTCCTCCTCAAGATCAGTCGGCTCCCCGCCATCATCAGCATGGCCACTCGGCTCCTCGGGCTGATCCGGCCAGGTACCCCATCCGGACGTGTGCTCCTCCGGGGTCTCGTGGGCCGAAGTCTCATGGGCCGAAGGCCAGTCGACCCGAGGCTCGTGGGCCCAAGACCCGTGGACCGGAGGCTCGTGGACCGGAGTCCGTGTAGCCTCCTCCTCGGACGAGTCCACCCTAGCAGTCACGTGCTCGGGTGAAACAGCTGGGGGTGGCGGCGAGGAAGGCGTCGTAGCAGTCACCCTACCTCCTCTCCCGCGACCACGTGCCCCACCTCCTCTCTTCCTACCTCGTCCCCTGCTGGGCACCGCGGTCGACGAAGAAGGGCCCGGCGGTGTGGACATATTATCCAGCAACGCTCGGCGGAGAGGTGCGTCTGGAATCGAAGACCTCAGACCACGCGCCGACGAAGAAGGGGCCTTGGCGCGCTCCCGACCAGCGCCCACCATCTTTCAACACCTGCCATGACAAACAGTAAACGAAATTAGTACAACATAAAAAAAGACCGACATGAATAATAATATGTGTATCACTTAAGTGTATCATCATCAAGTACAACATTAAAAAATTTAATACCTAACACTACTAATAATCTCGATCAGTATCATCAATAAATGCATAATCATCATCATCACTATAATCAATGACGGGCTCATAGGGTTCAGTGGCATCAACATGTGCAAGGCCACCTTGACGTAATCGGTCAAGCAATGACAGGTCATCCGCAGCAGTAACCTCTTCTGGTTCCGGCTCTTCTTGTTCCTCCTCTGGGGTGATGTCGGATTCATTGTCGCTGTCTACTTCAATGTTTTGGGGTGAAGTATAGCGGTTCTTGAAACGCTTTTTGGAAAGACGTGTCTCTTGGAAGAATTCTCCTTCATATGTGTCTGGGTTAATGTGAGGTTCATAATCCTCTTCCTTTGGGGGAGATAGTCTAGCACGTGGCGGCACTTCATAAACGACATCCCAACCTTTCAGATTTGGATTAGTTTGGCAGGCCCACAGTAGATAGAATACTTGGGTCGCCTGTTGAGCCGTAATATAGACATCAGGAACATCTAAATGGGTGCTTTGGTTGATTTCAACTAGCCCTATATGTTCCTGAGTCCTTCTAGTCTCCTTCGGCTGAAACCAATAACATTTGAAGACTACGACATTCGGTGGGTTTTCACCATAGAATAGAAGTTCATAAATTGCTTCAACTCTCCCATAATACTCGGTACCTCCTTCGCCGATAGCAGATACACAACAATTTGTAGACTTTCGGTCGGCCATAGATAGCTCTTTGCCATAGGTACGAAAGCGATACCCGTTGATGTCGTATTTGTCAAATGAACGGACCTTATAGTCAAAACCATTAGCGACTTGTCTCAATTCGCCGTCCATAGACTCTGAATTAGCCTACAAGTTTAATATGAAAGGATTGTTGCATTACGCTCAAATTAGCGAATGAAACCGGGATAGCCGCCTACAAATTAGCCTACAAGTCTAATAGAAATTACCGTTTGTTTGAACCAAGAGATGAAACCGGGATAGCCGCCTCCTTGCTTTGCGAGAAGCTCATACTCTTCGACAGAATCCTTTTGGATCACCGCTCCATACGAGAATAAGGCGACGTATCGACTGTATGAAATATCCAGGAATAAGAGCAGTTCAAAGGAAATAGAAGTTGCGAAACTATGTACCGAGAACTTACTTGATGTACGGCCGCACTTCTATCAGGTTGTTGAAGATATACAACGAAATGGTCCGCCATTGTTCGTTATCCAAAGATACTGGATTTGAAACACTGGCTGGTGCGAGATTCCCTTTGAATAGGCTGAGGTTGGATCCACCCTTTTTAGGGTCGTCAGCATTGTACCGAGGCTTCGGATTATGCAAATGACGATTTTTGGCTTCGTAGTGTGCTGTCACGAAGTTTGCCGCCTCCTCAGGGATGAATGCCTCAGCCATCGATGCTTCAATTCTATGTTTATTTTTACATTTTTGTCGAAGTGTCTTCTGCATCCTCCCCTCTCAGTTGGGTAGCACCAACGATTTTGCACGGGCCCCCCCAATCTTGCCTCGGTCGGGAGATGCAAAATCAAATGTTGCATTGGATTAAAGAAGCCCGGTGGAAAGATCTTCTCTAACTTGCAGATCAACTCCGGCGCCAACTCTTCCATTTCTTCTAGCATGCCAGGCGATAGTTCTTTCGCACAAAGAACACGGAAGAAATAGCTGAGTTCTGCCAGTACTAGCCATTCATCCTCAGGGATGAAGCCACGCAACATCACCGGCATTACCCGCTCAATCCATATGTGCCAATCATGACTCTTGAGACCAAATATCTTCAATTTATCAAGACTGGCTCCCCTCTGTAGATTCGCTGCATACCCATCGGGGAACATCAACTGCATTTTCACCCACAAGATAATTTCCCTCATAGCTGGCCTTCCAAGATTGAACCATGCCTTTGGCTTCGTCCAGTTCTGCTTTCCTTTCGGTTATTTCATGTTTTGTAACGGCCTATCACATAGCGCCTCCAGATCGACTCTAGCCTTAGTATTATCCTTTGACTTCCCATCTATGCCGAACAATGTACCAAAAAGTGCCTCGGCGATATTCTTCTCAGTGTGCATCACGTCGATGTTGTGTGGGCAAAGGAGGTCTTTGAAGTAAGGCAGATCCCATAAGCATGTTTTGTGAGTCCAGGCGTGCTTAGAATTATACCCCTTGAAGTACCCTGGACGCTCTGGATCTGGCTCGAGAGCGTTTAACTGATCCAGGGTCTGTTGGCCTGTCAATGCATGTGGTGCAGAGTTTTTGACAACTCTACCTCTGATGAAGTTCTTCTTGTCTTTCCTGAACTTATGGTGAGGATTCAGGAACTGTCTATGCATGTCGAAGCAAGAAAACTTGCGACCGGCCTGAAGCCAACGAAACTCAAGAGCTCCCTTGCATGTGGGGCACGGGAACCTTCCATGCACACACCAGCCAACGAATAGCGCATACGCCGGCAAGTCATGCGTCGAGTACATGTACCAGACACGCATTATGAAGTTCCGTTTGCTATAGGCATTGTATGTCTTGAACCCATTATCCCAGGCTTCTTGCAATTCGTCCTTAAGCGGTTGCATGTACACATTCATATTTTTCCCCGGATAGTTGGGCCCTGGAATTATCAACGTCAGGAAAATGTTCTTTCTTTGCATAATCTGTCCGGGGGGGAGATTGAGTGGAAAGACAAATACGGGCCAACAACTGTATTGGGCTGCCGTCATACCAAACACACTGAACCCATCCGTGCTGATGCCGACTCGAGGATGCCTCGGATCTGCCACTTTGTCACCATGTAATTCATCAAACTTTTTCCACGCAACACCATCCGATGTGTGTACAATCATCAGATTCCCATCTGCATCTAGTTCGGTTCTTTTGCCCGTTTTGTGCCATGTCGTCTGTCTGGCCGTCTCTTCGACCATGAAAAGACGTTGAAGTCTTGGTACGATTGGCATATACGGAAGAACACTAACGGGGATTTTGGTCTGTGTCTTCTCAACCATACCGTTGTCTACCACAACATACCTGGAAGACTTGCAAATGGGACAATAGTTCATGTCCGCATAGTCAAGCCTAAACAAGACACATCCTTTCTCACAGGCATGTATCTTATCATAGGGCATCTTCAGTGCATGGAGGATTTTGTCCGACTGGTACAGGTTTGCAGGCATTACATGGCCTTTGGGTAGAAAGCGTCCAAATACTGTCATCATTGCATCGTAGCATTCTCTGCCCAAGTTGAACTGAGCCTTCAGAGCCATTACTTGTGAGATAGCATCCAACTGACAAAGCTCAGTGTGCTCATGGAGCGGACGTTTTGAAGACTCCAACATTTCATTGAAGGCCTTTGCAGATTCCTCCATCTCCTCGTCCGAATCCCGAGCATCATCAAAGTCTTGCACCATGTTTTCCATCCCGGTACCATGCTCGTCGGTGCGACGACGATCCACCTCAGCTCGGTCACGTTGGGCAGACTCACCATGAAATGTCCACACCGTATAATCGGGCGTAAAACCACTCTTCTGCTGGTGTTTGCCCATTTCAGCCTCTGTCCTCTTTTCCCAATTGTCGCACCGTAAACAGGGGCACCAGGTTTTCCTCTGGCCATTTGCAAATGCGGCTCGCACAAACCCCTTGGTTTTTGTGAACCATTCAGTGCTCCATTTGTTCTGACTAGTGTGACCGGTGTACATCCACGCACGATCACTCATCTTGACTTTCAGAGCTACTAGACACACAACAAATATATATATAATTCACCATGTATATATTCATCAGTTGATCTACTTTGTCAATTTTATTACGTCCATGCAACCTACACTCTAATAGGTAATGATAGGTCCTAATCCCACCCGAGTATGTTTAGATTGGGTTCATTTTCCCATGCTATGCTCCGGATCCTACGCAAAATTTCGGCAGCACCTCCCCGCTGTTCTCCTGATACACGTCTCTGCAATAAACAGAGAGGATGTGTACCCGGAGAACAACAGGGGAGGCACTGACGAAATTTATGCGTCGGATCCGGAGCAAAGCATATGGGAAAACGAACCCAATCTAAACATACTCGGGCTGTCCATGGATAGCGTTGGACAATTCGAAAGAATCAAGGTTATAAATATGCAAATGCATGCATATTTATAACTATGACGCTTTCGAACGGGAGACACATATTGGTTACGCATACTGATGATTCAAGACACATATGTAGCTAGCTACCAAGTTTCATCGGAATAGATCAAATAATTAATGGGGGAGGAGGACATGTCATTTGTGCTCACCCACGAACGAAGGGGCAGAGCTTGTCAAACGCACGGCGAGGTCGTCGAACACCAAACCTCGCAGCGATGAAACAACTGCACATTTAAAACTACCCGATCAACACAATTATATATGATGTTTTTCATAACAAAATCGAAAGATATATGACCTAACTAATAATTCACAAATATATGACCCCGTCGGCTTCTGGAAGGCCAAAGAACACCTTTTCGGGAGGTGTCGGGGGTCGGGGTGTCGTGTCGGTCTCAGGGTGCCGTGTCGGGGTCGGGGTCGGGGTTTCGGGGTCGGGGTGTCGGGTTGGGGTGCCGGGTCGGGTTCGGGGTGCC
>NC_057814.1:27896384-27904688 GCF_018294505.1 Triticum aestivum
CGACGGGGCGGCGGCGGCGCGCGGCGGCGGCGGCGGGGTGGGAGGAGAGAAACGGCGAGGGAGAGAAGAAGTGAGTAACGGGCGGGGGTACGAGCCGTTAGGTAGTGAGCTCTTTGCCGTCCGCCCCTCTTTGCCGTCCGCTTTTTTGCCTCTTTGTCGTCTGCTAGCGGACGGCAAAGAGGTGGCCCGTTAAGTTTTTCCCAAACGGGCGGGGGGTGGGGGCCACCTCACTCTTTGCCGTCCGCCAGCGGACGGCAAAGAGCTGGCAGATGGCAAAGAGCTTCTTTGTCGTCTGCCCTTTCTTTGTCGTCTGCTTTTGGGTAGCTGATGGCAAAGAGCTTCTTTGCCGTCAGCTAGCAGACGGCAAAGAGCTGGCAGATGGCAAATTAGCTGATTCCAGTAGTGTATGACCATTTCGTGTAAGGAAATTACGACCTTTCTGACCAAAATGGTCGTTATAGTTTAGGGTTTGGAGCCCCCCGAACAGCTTTTGACCAATTGGTCTGAAATGGTCATAGATCTATGACCAATTCTTCCAGGGTCACTGACAGAAGGACACTAGTTGACATATTTCTTGTAGTGAGAGGGCACCCTCCTCAAGCACAAGCTTCTCTGTGACGAGCCGGCGACCCTCGACGAACTGCTAATCATAGCAGACAAGTACGCCACGGCCGACTCCTCCATGAAGGCGGAGATTCAAGTCAACGTGCCGGGCAAGGTGGCCCCTCAAGCTCCTCGGACCCCGGCTGGTGACTCCAGTCGGCGACAGCAACCGAACGACAACAAGCGCAAGGCCATGCAACCGGCTTCCACGAGCCGGCAGGTGGCGACAGTTGAAGATCAGCAGCCAGAAGGGCCGCCTCCTCCCAAGCGCCAAAAGGGCGGCAAGCCCAACTGGCTGCCCGCTTTCTCGTACGAGCAGACTCTTGATGCACCTTGCAAGTTCCATAGCGGTGCGAAGCCGTCCAATCACACTACTCGAAAGTGCCACTGGCTCACCAGGATCGCCAAGGGCGACACACTCCAGCCTCCTCCGCCAGCTGGCCCGCCGCCTCCTCCTCCTCAGCAGCCGGCGGCCCGGCCAGTCGGTGCCGTACAAGATGATTATCCCGAGGAGCATGGGGCCTACGTCGTGTTCACCAGCGTGGCCAACGACAGGCGCAGCAGATGGCAGCGGCAACTAGAAGTGAATGTAGTAGCATCAGAGACCCCCGAGTTCATGTATTGGTCGGAGAAGCCCATCAGCTGGAGCAGAGCTGACCACCCGGAGGTGATGCCAAATCCCGGCTCTTATGCCTTGGTGTTGGATGCCACGTTTGCCACCGAGAGGCGAGCTGCTCGCTTCTCCCGAGTCCTGATAGATGGCGGCAGCAGCATCAACATTCTGTACAAAGATACCATGGAGAAGTTGGGGATCAATCAGAGACATCTTCAACATAGCCGGACTGTTTTTCATGGCATAATTCCTGGCCTTTCCTTCTCACCAATCGGCAAGACTCAGATAGATGTCCTCTTTGGGGACAAAAGTCATTTCCGCCGAGAACCAGTTTGGTTTGAAGTGGTGGACCTTGAGAGCCCTTATCATGCATTACTTGGCCGGCCTGCCCTGGCCAAGTTTATGGCGGTTCCCCACTATGCTTACCTAAAGATGAAGATGCCGAGCTCCAAGGGGATCGTGACCATAGCAGGAGACTACAAGAAGTCGTCTTCCTGCGTTGCAGAGAGCAACCGGTTGGCCGAGTCCCTCGTGATCACGGCGGAGAAGCGGCTCCTTGACCGGGTTGTGGCAACGGCGGGCAAGCAGCCGGAAATGTCACCCAACCCCAAGGAGTCGGAAGCCGAGGGCTCGTTCAAGCCGGCCAAAGAAACAAAGAAGATACCCTTGGACCCGGAGCACCCGGAGAGGTGCGCTGTCATAGGTGCGAACCTTGACAGCAAATAGGAAGGCGGGCTCGTCGATTTCCTCCGTGAGAATCGGGACATCTTCGCATGGTCCCCCAAGGACATGCCGGGTGTACCGACGGATTTCGCCGAGCACAAGCTACATGTCCGACCTGATGCCAAGCCAGTCCGGCAGCCCTTGCGCCACCTTTCAGAAGAGAAAATAAGAGTTGTTGGAGAAGAGATAGCCCGGCTTCTGGCAGCCGGCTTCATCATGGAGGTGTTCTTTCCAGAGTGGTTAGCCAACCGGTCCTAGTGCTGAAGAAGAACAAGCAGTGGCGCATGTGTATTGATTATACCAGCCTCAACAAAGCATGCCCCAAAGACCCATTTGCTCTGCCAAGAATCGACCAAGTGATTGACTCTACAGCCGGATGCGAGCTATTGAGTTTTTTGGATGCATACTCCGGGTATCACCAGATCAAGCTGAAACCGGCCGACAGGCTGAAGACCGCCTTCATCACGCCATTCGGAGCCTTCTGTTACCTGACCATGATGTTCGGCTTGAGAAACGCCGGCGCCACGTTTCAACGATGCATGCAAAAGTGTCTCCTCAAGCAACTCGGCAGAAACGCCCATGTCTATGTGGACGATGTGGTGGTGAAGACGGAGAAGCGTGGAACGCTCCTAGAAGATCTCAAGGAGACCTTTGAGAATTTGCGCCGATTTCAGATCAAGCTCATCCCGGAGAAATGCGTCTTTGGAGTACCAGCCGCCCAGCTTCTTGGCTTCTTGGTCTCAGAATGCGGCATAGAGTGCAACCCTGTGAAGATCAAGGCCATCGAGAGGATGGAGGTTCCCACCCGACTGCTGGACGTGCAAAAATTCACCGGCTGCTTGGCATCCATTAGCCGTTTCATCAGTCGGCTGGGCGAGAAGGCTCTTCCCCTGTATCAGCTCATGAAGAAGACCACTTTTTTCGAGTGGAACGACAAGGCGGATGAAGCTTTTCTCCAGCTCAAGAAAATGTTGACCACTCCGCCTGTCCTGGCGGCCCCGACTCCTAAGGAGCCCATGCTCCTCTACATCGCCGCTACCAGCCGGGTGGTTAGCATAGTCATAGTGGTGGAACGCAAGGAAGAAGGCAAAACCCTACCAATCCAAAGGCCGATGTATTACCTGAGCGAAGTACTATCCGCTTCCAAGCAGAACTATCCCCACTACCAGAAGATGTGTTATGGCATGCATTTTGCTGCCAAGAAGCTGAAGCCACTACAAAAAAAATACAGTTCCGTGATGATATGTGTTTGTCACAGTAGGTCGCGTTTTTTGTCATGCATGTACATCCATGACAAATTTATGACAGAATCAAGATAGTCATACCTGTGCTGTCGTAGAAGTGTTCCATGACATTACCAAAATTATCATCACGGAAGTGTCCACTTCCATGATGATAAATCGCGCGTCACAGAAGTGCTTTCGTCAAGGGTGACCGACACGTGGCATCCACCATAACGGAACGCCGTTAAGCTATCGGGTCGGGTTTTGGATCCGATAACCCGTTAACAGCCCCGACCAATGGGGATTTTCCACGTGTAAAATCATCATTGGCTGGAGGAAACACGTGTCGGCTCATCGCTAGGACAGATGTCATCCACTCATTGGATAGAAGGCGCCTATGATACGTCGACACGTGGCACGGCCCAACAGAGGCCCATTCCTGTGAAAAGGCCGGCCCGTTTGACTTGGTCAAAAGGCGGCGGGCCGGCCCACCATGGAAAGCCTGTTAACGGCCTGTTCGCATATAGCCCATTTACAGCCCGCTAACCCAAGGCCTGTTACGCCCTATTCGAATTAGGCCCAGTAGCGTCATCTGGGCCATCCAATATGATTCCAGCCCGTTTTCACTTCTGGCCCATGTATGGCCCATGACGTGTTTCGGCCCATATGAGGCCCTATGTAACTCTTGGCCTATTAACGGCCCATGGTGAAACTGGCCCGTAATGAACAGTGTATCACTTTACACCCATTAACGGCCCGTGGTGAAACTGGCCCGTAAAGAACAGTGTATCACCTTATACCCATTAACGGCCCGTTATTCCGTTGGGCCGTTTCCAGCCCATGTTATCTTTCGGCCTTCTCAGAGCCCATTTATTCTTGGGCTATTTTCTAGCATTCGTTTACTTACGGCCCGTTACTGTCATTTTCTGCTTGTGGGCCAAATTCAGCCCGTGGTTACAGTCGGCCCGTTTGTGGTCCGTTAATACGTTGGGCCGTTTTCATAGCGTCATCAAATACGGCCTATTAACGATGGCCCGTTATGGTCGGCCCATGAACGGACGATTCCAACTCTAGCCCGTTTACAGCCAGAATGTGGTCTGTTTGGCCCATGTTTGGCCAATCGATCATACGGCCCGTATAAGGCCCATTGATGATACGGCCCGTAGAAGGCCCATTGTTTCTACGGGCCGTAGAAGGCCCACTGTTTCTACGGCCCGTAGAAGGCCCACTGTTTCTACGGCCCGTAGAAGGCCCACTGTTTCTACGGCCCGTAGGAGGCCCAGTGTCACTACAGTAAATATTAGCCCATGGTTATTGTGGCCTAGTTTTAAAAAATAGGTTATTGCAGCCACTAGCAAACCGCAGAAAAAGAACTGCACTGACTACAAGCAAACAAATAAACAAGACAACAAGGAAATAAATAAGCAAGCAACTTACACTAGGCTATCACGGCTATTACACATATTACATCCACTGGGCATCAAAGTTCGCCACCAGTGCAAATACAGGGAACACAGCAGCATATAAACGCCGCAGCAAAACAAGTCCAGAACTGAAACCACTTCAGAAGAGCTCAAGATACAATATCCTGGGTACCCATAATGCTGGCAAGATGCTTAGCAAGCTTATTAACGTTCTCTTGTTTGGCGCTTAAGTCCTCCAGCGCTTGCTGTTGCACCAGAAAGTATGCATCTGAATTCTGCAGGGACTTCCTCAGTCCTTCGGCTTCCTGTCGCATAACATCTAATCGATGTCTTTCAACTTGAAGTTGAGACTCAAGAAGCCGAACTGATTCAGGAAACGAGTTCGAAGAGCTGGTGCCAGCAGTGGTAGCCAGTAACTCGAACACTACATCAAGACAGGACTTTGGGGTTGTCTCAGTGTCTTCACTATAGTTTTTATCAGCTTTCTTGGAGACCAACAGGGATGTCTCACTATCTTGAACCTTATCTGCATTACTTCCTTTACCATTGCATAACAGGGTACTCTTCTCCAATATTTTATCCGCGTTCTAAAAGAGAAACAAACAAACACATCTCAAGTTTACAATGTAGTATATGAAACTCATTTTGGTAAACCAGTTCAGTAGTAAGGTGGACAGGATAACAACATGAAACAAACATATATCTATGTAGTATGGTCACTGTATGGTCTACATCATTCTAGTTTATGTTGCCAAATCAAGATAGATACAGTTCGAATCATATCTATTTAAGACAAAGCAGCATAGACAGAATATAAGTGTGGGAAACTACACAGCAATAACAACACTTGTAATGTGCATGGCATGAGAACATAATTGTTTATTCAATTGAAACTGAAATCAACATAGAGCAAGTTACAATAGGAAACAGCCAAACACGTTGAAGAAACAGGTTTAAAACATACCTGTTGCGCCATTGGAGTTTCAATTGCATCCTTCAAATTTGAAATTAGTTGGTATCAGTAAATATAGTGATGCAAGAGCAAAGTAGTATGAACCATAGCTACGGAACCTGACCTGAGAACAATTCTTCTTCTGCTTTAAGCGTTGACTTCAGGTTCAGAGTGGTGGTCCTCGTGATTTGGGCACTGCGGTTGCCTTACTAACATCTCGTGTTTGGGTGCTCTGTGGTGGAGACGGTGCTGTGTCAACGGAAACTGGGTGTCTATCTGCTGGGGTTGGGGTTAGAAGGGGTGTAGCTGGTTCTCTGTCCAACTGGGTAGGGGTACAATCTGCATGAGTGTGGGTTATGTGTGGTGGGGCTGGTTCTTGGGCAAGTACAACCGTGGTTCTATCTGCATCGACAGGTAGCACGATCTTTTCTGAAGACCGTGTTTTTACTCCCACAGATACTGCCATCACTCCCTCCAATTGAAATGGCTGATAAACAAGAAAAGTAATTGAATGTACAGACATTGTAAGATAGACAGGTGCAATGGATAGTAGGGAAGAAAATAGGGCATGACATAATTCACATTTATGTTGTCTAGGCAAACAGAATAGTAGGACATAATTTCACATATATGATGGCTAATTAAACAGGATAGCATGACACAATTTCACATGTATGATGGCTAACCAAACAGGATAGAATGACATACTTCAAAATATGATGACTATGTAAACAGGATGACATGATATAACTATACGATGTGTCTATTAAAGTGGTTGGCATGCCATAAATCACAAACATGCCGTCGATGGAAACATGATGGCATGATATAATTCACGGATAGAATGACATAATCTAAAATATGATGACTATGTAAACAGGATGAGATGATATAACTATATTATGTCTTTAGAAAATGGGTTGGCATGCCATAATTCAGATACATGCTGTCTATGTAAACATCATGGCATGACATAATTCAGATATATGATTTATATACTAAGGAAATGAGCAGAGGGCAATCACATATATGATGTGTCAACTAAGGAGATGGCATTCAATATTGTGTATATGATGTAAAAACTAAGCATTGCAATACAACATATGCATTATATGAGTAATATAACCCTGCGAAGTTTGAGCATACACCTCAGGGGCATAATAGGACTGGTCATCTGCCTCTGAATCCTCCTCTGAAGAGCTATCTGTAACCAGCAAGATATCTGCTTCAGCAGGTAGCATTGTCTGCTCTGAAGTTCTTGTTTTCACTCCAGATTTCTCCATCACCAATTCAAATGGCTGATGCACAGGAAGAGCATTTGAATATACAAACATTGTCGACAAAAGCAATGAGAAATACAAAAAAAGGACGGCATGATATAATTCACATATATGACGCTTGCCTAAACAGCATGGCATTGCATAATTCACATACATAATGCCTTGCAACAAGATAACATTGCATAATTCACATATATAATGTCTTGCAACAAGATGGCATTGCATAATTCACATATATGGTAATTAGACACTAAACAGGTGGCATTCACACAAAGCATGTCTAAACTAAGAAAATGACATAGCAATGCAAGATACCATACGCACGATATGAGCAACATAACCCTGCCAAGTTAGGGCATGCACCTTGAGAGGGAAATATGACTGGTCATCTGTCTCTGAATCCTCCTCTGAGGAGCTATCGGTAACCAGCAAGACATGCGCTTCGTCAGATAGCATTGTCTGCTCTGAAGACCTTGTTTCGACTCCAGATTTTTCCATGACCGTGCCGAATGGCTGATGCACAGGAAGAGTAATTGAATGTACTAAAATTGTTGACAAATTTAACACGTAATAAAAAATGATGGCATGATATAATTCACATATAAGATGACTGGCTAACCAGGGTGGCATTGCAAAATTCACATATATGATGCCTGGCTAGACAAGATGGCATTGCATGATTCACATATACGATAAAGAAACTAAACAGATGGCATTGACACAAAGCATGTCTAAACTAAGCAGATGACATCTTTAATGTATACAGTAAGCAATGCAAGGCACCATATGCATGATATTACCAACATCAGCATGCCAAGTTAGAGCGAAGACCTCATGGGGTAAATAGGAGTGGTCTTCTCCTTCTGAATCCCCCTCAGAACAGTTATCTTCCTCTTGATTACGATCCGAAATGGGTGGAGGGGGGCTGCCTTTGCGCCCACCATGGAACGACGTCTGCATGAAATTTTATTGCCACGCAAGGCTCGTCTCTTTTGCTCTACATGATCAGTTCCATTGTGTACAATAACTGGCATGCATAGGAATAAAACATAGTGAGATTATGTAAGGAGTGCATGCACAAATCCAGAGTGATGGTAGCAAACTGTGGATAGACCCAAAACCAATGATAGGAGGCAGATAATAGCTTTAGTTAAAAAATACAGATAATGGCTCCCTTAATGTTTGTTTGCACCCAACATGAAACTCATAGTAGACACCAGAGATTAACCAGATAGTAGACAGATAGTACTGATTGCTGCCCCAATATGTACCCCACAACCATTTAAAAACTCAAGTTTCAGCATTAGTTTGGACCTGACTCGGAGTCTAATAGGTGAACACGACGATAATGTAGCATGTCATCATATTAAGCGACGCATAACGTAAGCAGACACGGAAGAGTGCGACCTCTCTTGCGGACCCGTGTAGTCCTCAAGGTCATCTGCTCAGTTGATGATGGTAATGCAGTTGCCGTGGCTGCCGGCGG
>NC_057814.1:27904748-27906405 GCF_018294505.1 Triticum aestivum
AAGACAGTCTGGAGAGCGGATCCCTGCTGTGGTGAACCCTTCCGTCGTTGGAGCAGCTGAGCTGGGGTGGAACACAGCGCCGCAGAAGCAGGACAAACCACACAAGGTTTTCTTTGACACATATCTGTAACAGAAGTAATTGAGTAAGGGCTTGTTTGAATTTGAGGATTCTAACAATGCAGGGATAGGAAATAGACAAGAATAGAATAGTAATGCACGTGCAAAACAGAGAATTTAAAAACACAGGATTTCTGCCAATCTGGGTGTTTGATTCACAACAATTGGAAGATCACAGGATGCAAAAAAGCATGGTGAGATTAAGTCAAACCACAAGAAAATGTACGGTTATAATGCTATTATGCTACTATCTCTTAGTCTTGTTCTTGATGAATAGGAATATGAAAAGGAGGAGAAGTGGAAATTAGAATTCCTATGGTTTTTGTTTCAAGGAGACACTAAAGGAACAAATCCTACAGTTTTCCTTTGCTCCATTCCTTTGCACCAATTTCATGAAAAGTAGTACCATAGGAAACTTTCCAATTCCGATGTTTTTCATTCACTTTTCCTTTCAAGCACTGGCGATTCTAGTAGGCAGGCTTGAGCAAGGAAAATCCTACACTAAAAAAATGTTTTTGTGCTACTTCTATTACTTTGGACCCAGGCCACTGCCATACTAGCTCAACTCCCAGGCCCATCGACAAATGCACAGCTCAAACACGCAGAGATAAATAATGATGGCGTTCAAGAGAGTCCATCACGGATAGCTAAGTTGCCTGATACCTCACAACTTGTCATATAGTAGGATAAAATAATCGTATTTCCCGTTACTACGAGTGCTCAGTGGACAATATATATAACATGTAGAGTAAAAAAGAGATGCAACAAGTGTACAACCTCTTTGGCGAAGCCATGTCGATCTCAGCGTGATTGGGTTGGCCGGTGAGGATGCTCCGGCTGACTTGGCTGTCGGAGGAGGGGAAGAAGATCTTAGGCGTCTGGAGATGGAGCCCGAGGTACTGCTCCGCTGTAATGGAGGGTTTCGTCGTTGGAGCAGCTCCGGTGAGTTGTACGACGCCGAGGCTGAAGCAGGACAAGAGAGACAACGAACAACGTTAACCCGAGTGGAATTCTAATAGCATCTCCAATACATGACGTAAAATACATAACCACAAAGTGCTAGATGTCAAATACATCAGCCGCTCATCTCTGAACTTAACTGTCGAAACTGAATTTAACTGTCGAAACTGAACTTAACTGTCCAAACTGAACTTAACTGTCGAAACTGAATTTTGCTGTCGAAACTGAATTTTGTTGTCGAAACTGAACGCACTAGCAAGGTGAGGCTACACGTCGGCCGACTCTTTTTCATCTCTAGTCAGTCGATTTGGCAGCCGTTGGATACGAAATCAAGGGCCTGCGGTTCATCTTCAACCTCCACCCCCCTGAGCCGCCAGCCACCACCGGCCAAACAGCAGCCCCCCGCCGCCCGCGGCCGGCGTTGCGCCGCCCCGCCCGCCCCGAAAACACTCCCCACCGCCTGTCCGCCGCCGCCCCGGCCATCCCTCTAGGCCCCCCGTTCCGAGTTTTTCTCCGGCGATCCCCACGCCACCGCCCCGCCAACGCCCCGCCACCGCCGGCGACCACCGCCCCCATCCTG
>NC_057814.1:27906671-27920919 GCF_018294505.1 Triticum aestivum
CCAAAAGTCGATTTAGTCGACTGAAGTGTAGCTAAATCGGAGCAGCATCGCAAGCAAGAGCAAGAGCGAGAGCAGCAGCACGAGCAAGAGCAATAACAAGAGCAGACCAGGCAGGGGACCGAGAGCAAGAGCACAGCAGCAGCGCGAGCGAGAGCTAAAGCAGCAGCAGCTCCTACTGATGTGGACGTTGCCGCCGAGGGAGCGACGCCGTGGAGGAAGTGGCCGGCGACGCCGCCGTGGATGGAGCCGCGCCGTATCAGCTCGGGACAGAGCACCGGCAGCACCGTGAGATCGAATCAAGAAGAAAATGCGACGATTAGTGTACAACCTCTTTGGTGGCGCCGATTAGGCCACAGCTTCATCCAAGGAAACAGTGATGATGATGCTCTTCCGGTGGTGCAGGTGAAGACGGTGGTGTGGGAATGGAGGTGGCGCGAAAGACGAGGGGAACGTCGGGGCAGCTCCTTAGAGGTGGGGGACGGGGTGGCTGAACCGGCGGGACGATGAGATCGACGACGGATCCTCATCCGGTACGATGGATGAGGGACGCCGAGGTGTTGTTGTGGACGACGTCGTCGGGGAAGAGGCTCCGGCTGGGTGGCGGACGGAGCAGGGTGTGGGGTTTCGTCGCGGGTTTTCGCGGCCTCGGTGTACGAATGGGTGGGCGGATGGGATGGCAGTGGGGAACCATGGCTTAGAGACGCACTTGTCCGAAATGTGGGGTTAGTTACGAAAGTACCCCCACCGATTTGAGGCGGTTCTTTCGGTTCAGGGGTACCACGGGCATTTCGCATGTCGGGATTTCACAGGAGGTGGGAGTTTTCGCGCGCGTTGTAATTTCGGAATAGCAAGGCGCGGGTTGAGATGGAGGGAGTTGTCGGAGCACAACGAGACAAAGATATATCTTAAATATTTCGGGCTAACAAGGCGCGGGTTGAAGAGGCAGGAGTTTGGCAGCACGAAAGACAGAGACGCTAGCTTGAATTTTCGGCATAACAAGGCGCGGCTTGAAATTTCGGAATAACAAGCTTAACGTGTACCCAAAAAAAGACAATTTGCACCTCAACACGCACAACACACACACAAACACCATTTAGACTAGAGTAAGGTACACGTGCATTGCACGCATGAGATTTGGCAACCAAATTATGAATAAATACCACATTATAGCATGCAAGCTTTGAGTCATATATGCATGATGTAGATGTTCGTTTAGTTCTTATAGTTCATTTCATTCAAAATCATCTAGTTTTTATAAGAAAGCTAATCTATTTTAAGATTCATGGAATTGTGCGTCGTAAGACATAAAGTAAAAACAAATAATGGCAAATCATGTAGAAAAACATTTGGGCAATTCTGATACGGAAGATTCTAGAACAAATAAGAAGTGCTTGTGTTTTGATGTTTGTGCATTATGCTTAAGTTCAACCATGGAGTCTTCTAGATTATACATGTGGCGAAATCTGGTGGAATCTAGATGATATCCAACGGCCAGTAGTGCTCAAATTTGCCATCTTTGGACCATCGGATTCGCCTCATCCAACGACCATCTTTCAAAGTTAAAGTTACCCGCACACAATATAAAAATATATAAAATATAATATATATATATAGGGGTATAGATATAGATATGTGATGCGAAAGCCGCCCATCATCTCCAATTAGAATAGTGTGTCCATGCACGGATGCGACGTGGCCAAATGATGTCTGCCATCGGTATCTCAAATTCAAATCAGTCTGACCTTGTTCATTGTGTACACATTACAACATGCTCGTTTCCAAACCACATCACGCAGATCTCCGTTATATTCATGCATGCATGGGTTTCAAACATCAGGATCTCTTATTCAAATATTTGAATTCAACTTTACATTGATTATGACCTCACCTATTTTTTACACCCACACAGTAGTCTTCTCTTTATAATTGTACCACTAACTTTCTCTCGTGCATGCATGCACACACACTACCAGTCGGCATTATCCATCGCACGCATACAATCTTTTTCTTCAGGTCGGTCTCCCATGAAGGCACACACCCACACACATCCCCCTCTCCATCATATCGGGCATTCTTTATCTCTCACGCGTGCATGCGCAACGATCGATGTTCCTCTATGTATGTGTGTATATAGCTATGTCTTTCATAGTTTTCCACACAAACCGATCAATCGATATATCCAGTGAGGTCTCACCCTCTTTCCCACGTCCACATCGATCAATCTATACCTCTCTATATAGGATTAACATATATAGCTAATACACCCACATTAATTATATATCCAACGTCCCCCTCTCATCATCCATGCCTTCCGCTTCATCTCTCAGACGCGTGCACAATGGCGAAGACAGGGGCAGTAAGGGCCCTGCCCCCCTCCCCCCTAACATCACTATATATCGAGGCTAATATGAACGTGATCATTAGACAATTGCTGCTAAAAATGGTTTAAGTTCATGAATTGACCCTCCTCGTAAAGGATTAGCAATGCTTGGCCCCCTAGCTCATTTATTTTTCATGGCTCCGCCACTGCGCGCAACGGCGCACGTGTTCGCCCCCTCTCTCTAAATATCGATCTCGCACTTGTGCATTCCTTCATAGTCTCCCTCCACTCGGCCCCTCGCACCATCTTCTAGCCCCCACCGGATTTTGCCACATGTACAATCTAGCAGACTTCATGGTTGAACTTAAGCATAATGCACAAACCTCAAAACAATAGTGGTTCTCTTTTGTTCTAGAATCTTCCGTATCATAACTGCCCAAACTTTTTTTTCCAGTTGAATTGCCATTATTTGTTTTTACTTTATGCTTTACAACGCACAATTCCATGAATCATAAAATAGATTAAGGGCTTCTTTGATTCAAAGGATTCTCAAAGGAATTTTGGAGGATTCTAATCATTAGGAATTTTTCCTATCTCGGTTGTTTGATTCGTAGGATTGTAAACCATAGGAATTTTTCCAAATGATTCATTTGCACTAGATTTCATAGGAAACATCCCATCCACTCAAACCTCTTTGAAAGAATTCTGCGTTTTTTCTATGCACAATCAAACACTCGTACAATCCTGTAGGATTCAAGACGACATTCCACTATAATCCCATGTTTTTCCTATTCCCGCGTTCTTAGCTTTTTTATAAAAACTAATTGATTTTGAATGAGATGGACTATAAAAATTAAACGAAGGGCTACATCAGGCATATATGACTCAGAGCTTACATGCTATAGTGTGGTATTTATTCATAATTTGGTTGCAAAATCTGATGCGTGCAATGCACGTGTACCTTACTAGTACTTCGAATATGTGCAAAACACGTAAATTAGAATACCAATGGCACGCTACACAGTGTCTCTCTTACAGTTCATGAAGCCACGTGGCACATGTGGAGGCGTTGTCGCGACCTCCTTGCGTGGATTGATCACAGTGACGTGTTGCTGGTTCCAGAAGAATGTACTCGTCCTCCCTGAGCCATACTGGCGGTACATGCACGAAGCGAAGATGTGCACGCACGCCACGCACGCACTCATTCCCTCGCACGCACACACGGGTACACGGGCGGACACAATTTTGTACCAAGATCCACCCCATGTGATAATTTGACGCGTGTAAAGTCGTTCACTTCATTGATGGTCAATTAATATAGCGCATGCAAATTGAGTGGACGTGAGGGCGGAAGAAAGACATTATTACTCCACTGCGCGCATGCGAGTAGTTAAATCGTGGGTTGCTAGTAGTACTTCCATTGGTCTCCTTCGTATTTTGTGCCAATTTTTGACAATAACATAATATTTACGCATTTGAGCAGTGTAGTACTTGAAATTTATGTTCCGCTAAACTCATCGGGAGCCGTTTCGGGCCTCGAAACCAAAACCATCAATTAATCTTTACCTTGTTCCCATCACATTCGAAAGCCTGCTCACACCTACTAGTGCGTACCAAACCTGAACGTGTTCCCACTATGCAGGTATTCGTACTAGTGCTAGTACTTAGGTTATAAAAAAGGGAACTACCTAACCGAAAATTACTCTACCTTTCCTCCTCATAAGAGCTTCTTCTTCGTTCGTCGTTGCCATGGCCGGTGAGCGGAGCTCTAGGTCGAGAACTACTCGTAACAAGGGAGCGGCAACCAAGGTTGCGGAAAAAAAAGAGGGCTCGCCGCCACGCAGAGACCTCGAAAGATCTCTCACGGGCAGGCGATGGCTCCCAGGAGCGCCCTAGCCGCGGAGGCGAACATGCCGAGTCGGCGGAGCTGGAGTCGTTATCCCTCGACGGCATGCCCGATCAGCTCAATAAGCAGAAGGAGTTCATCCAAGGCTTGATGGAGTTGCTGAAGGAGAACCTGGACGACATGCCCGCTGAGCTCAATCAGCAGGGGGAGTTGACCGCCGGCTTGGTGATGCTGCTGAAGAAGAGCATTGCCTCGGAGAAGAAGGCGACCGGCGAAATCCTGCGACTTCAGGAGGACAAGGCGAAGCTCTGCCACGAGATCGACCTGTTGAAGGAGAAGAACGCCGGCTGGAAGAAGCTGCATGAGAATAGTAGTTCCTCGATGAAGATGCTGCAGGCCCTCGTCATGGAACAGAAGGAGGAGTTGGCGAAGCTCCGCATCGAGCACCCGGCTGCTGTCAAGGTACGTAATGCGGCCGTGGAACAGATGATGAAGGCTCGCGTCGAGAAATCCCACGTCATGGACAGAATGAAGAAGATGGCGGAGGAGACGCGCAAGGAGATGGAGGTCGTGGAGGCGATGAAGAAGCAGTTACGACTCCATGGCGAATTAGATCATTTGGGGTGATAATCTTCCTTCTTCTTTTGCTTCTGTGTTTCATCTTTTTCTTCGGGTGTTTCGCCGCACGTGTCACGTTCTCTGCGAGGCATGAATAGAATAATGTTTTTTGAGGGAATGAATAGAACAATGCTAACAATGAGATGACTAGCAAATTAGATCATTTTTTATCGCCATATGGCACTGGGCTGCCGTGTTTCGTGCTCCTCCGTCGCAGTACTACTCCAGTGGAAAACTTGAGTATACCGCACGGTTCTTTGCTCCTCCGTCGCAGTACTACTCCAGTGGAAAACTTGAGTATACCGCACGGTTCTTTGCTCCTCCGTCGCAGTACTACTCCAGTGGAAAACTTGAGTATACCGCACGGTTCTTTTCTCCTCCTCGATCAGGTCGTCGGCGCATTTATACGAGCAATCAAATCACAAGGCCCCGCCTTCCGGCAGTAATGAGCCGTCAAATCACAAAGGCCCTCGCCTCTCGTGAAACCGACCAAGCTAGACTGCCCCGCCCTCTAGCCTTTTAAAAAATGTATACTTTTGTACAACAGTAGTATCGATGGATTGCGCCATGGGGCAAAACTTGAAATTAAAAAAAAGGTGGTACATATAGAGGGCGCTCGTCGCCAAATTATGCATATAGTACTATTAAAAAGGCTAGTCACAATAATGGTGTCCAGCACAACCCACCCCTCAAATAAAACCAAGAGGGGGCTTGGATACGTTTTAGTCCCATGACTAAAAGTAGTGGGACTAAAACATGCTAGCCTGACCCATGCTTGTATCCAAATACTAAAAAGGCTAAAATCAAGTTAATGAGCATTTATTATCCTCCAAACCCTCCAATCCAGAACTCGCTTGTGTTAAAGGAGAGGGGTTAAATGAGTAGAGAGAGGACTAATCCACATTTTAGTAGGGGTACCCCTGACTAAAAAAATTTAGTCTCAAGACTAGTTTTAGCCCCTCTTTAGTCAGGGGTGCTTGGAACTTTAGCCTCTTAAAGAGACTATTTTTAGTCAGACTAAAATAAGTCCCTTGGATCCAAGCACCCTCTAAGCATCCTGGAATTCTTTGACAAAACTAAGCACCCTGAAATTCTTTGACAACTAAACTGCTGGCTATATGATGTTGGCCATATATATTGTACGTATATAATGTGAAGAAACGAGTGGTAGTACTATACCAACTAAAAGATGAAATATAAGAAATACTAGTATGTACGTACTGAAGAGTTAAAGTAACGAGAAGAAACATAACATAGTTCTGCTGGGGGCTCAGCACAACACACCCCTCAAATTAAATTAAGCACACCTGAAATTAAACTTTGCAACTATTCCGGTAGACACTGCATTAGAACCACCATGAGCAACGACACTTCCACCTTACTCGGAGTCCTCCTCCACGTCCTCGACTTCGTCCTTGTCCCTCTTCCTCTTGGCCGATACTTCTTTGCTTGAACCGCACACTTGGCTGTTGCTCTTCATCCAACCCTTGTAGATATTGAAGCAAAGGTAGCCATCCATTGCAGCGTAGTGGATGTGGTCTATATCTAGTACATTCCGCTGCCATGCATGATGATGAAACGTGTATGGAGGTTTCTCCAGTTTACCGTACGAAGGATGAACCATGGCTCCTGCCAGGGTCAGCATTGAAGGCTGACGAGAGGACACCAGCCGATTCTTCTGGAGGTCGAAGGTGTTGCCTACAACAAGGCCTATCTGACGCAGGACTTCTTTGTCGTTACCAAAGTCTACAGTAACGAATTTGACTAGGTTGCTCTCGAGGAAGTCCTTAAAATCCTGGCACTCAACGTCGGCATGGCATATGTGGTAGGCCAAGCATAAGTCATGCACGCAAACATGGATCACGGCGGGCTTCTTCCTCTCTTCGTCCTATAGATCCTTCTCTCATCCCAAGACTATGGTGTACTCAACATCTAGCCAAGCGACCCACTCATCATCTGAGTCTTCGAACATGCGTCTGAAGCGAGAAAGGCATCCTTTCACCGTCGCGGAAGAACGGGTGTAGATGACGTCGAACTCATCGTCGGTGATGGTTCTAACCTTGTACTCACCGCCGATCGTGGAGATTTGGGACGCCATGGATTTGGGAGGAGGGTTAGGATTAGTGGAACTGCCGTAATGTGAATGGACGGGACGACTAGGAGCGAACCGCCGTAGTATTGAAGGACGTGCGGGGACGAGTAGGAGCGAACTGCCAGCGTGCGAATGGCAGGGTTGTGGCTTTCCATTCTCCCATGATACGGGCTTCCGAGAACCCTTGGATCTGAGATCGAACGGTTGCATGGCGTGATTCTAGACCTATGGGTGAATATCCTATCCTGGAGGGTTATTCTGCAAATTTTCAGCAACTTAGCATGCGACCATTTGATCTCAGATCCAAGGGCTGCCAGCAGCCCGTATCATGGTCGCGCCTACCACGACCGTCGCGTCGCTCGCGCGGTCGCGCCCTTGGAGATTTAACACGTTGCGTTAGGCTATCTGATGTTGGCATGTCATACATAGTCATCACTTAGTCACTCATACTACAACAAGGTTGGCTATAAGTGTAATTTTTTTACTCCTCTCTATCTCTTTCTTCGTACTCCCTCCGTCCCATAATATAAGAACGTTTTTGACACTAGTGTAGCGCCAAAAACGTTCTTATATTATGGGACACAGGGAGTACTAGTATTTATTGCATTTGCCAAGGAGTGACCTCTTCCAATGAAATGGTGTTGCTAAGTTTGCTTCATTTAATTAGCTATAGACTCAAAATTGACTTTTCACCTTGGTACACGCGCTTAGCACCATTTCTTCCTTGGGTCACCAAACTAGTCTCTCTCTTCTTGATTAACTTGCCACATAAGATTTTATGCCTATGTGGCAAGCTTAAGCACCTGTAGGAGCAAGTAAAAGTAAGTACAATAGTGCGCTTTACATGGCATTTTTGCATATGTGGAGGAAAGAGAGGCAAGGAAAAAGTGGAGAAGTGGGCTCTCATGCAAGAGCCAGCCTCTACTACATGGTGGAGCATTGGGAGAGGCACCTGTATGGAGGTGGTCAGGAATTGGGAGACTCACGCCGGTCGTAGCGCCGTAGTTAAAATGATAATGGCAAGTCAAATCACGGGGCCCCACCTCTCCAGCAGTAACTCGCTGTCAAATCACACAGCCCTACGTTTGCAGCAGCCTACTCCCTCGTCTTCTCGCGTCTCTGTCGAACCGACTAGGCGGAACTGCCCCACCTACCGCGCAGGAAAAGCCCTGCCCTTGACTTTTAAATAGTATACAATATACTAATTTTGTATCCATGGATTGCGCCCGCGCCATGGAGCAAGGCGTCTAGAAAACGGCGGTACACATGTACGGAGTATACATCACGCCCGTCGCGTTCGCGTCGCACCCCAGACGGTCGGTCGGTCTGGCACGCTGCTCTCCGAATGGAACGCGCATCATATTGCGTTTGCACACACATGTGGGACGGCAATTGAGAACCAACCATAGGCACACTCCCCAGCCCCGCAAGTCGGATGACTTAATAGAAGAGGGAGACGAGCGATAGTACTAGAGAAGTGTTGTACTACGTTGGTGCCTGGACGATCCCTGCAAGACACGGAAGATCAGTTCGTCCATGCATGTGACCAGACTCCAGCAGACACGCCTGGATTGGCTATCGTCTACATATCGTGCAGGCTGTGTTGTACATGGCTGTAGTTGTGGTCTTGCAATAGAGAAGAGGGAGAGGCGAGACGGTGGTTTTGGAATGGAGATGATGGAGAGGAGAGGAGGTGGTTTTGCAATGGAGAAGATCAGAAGAGGGAGAGGCGAGACGGTGGTTTTGGAATGGAGATGATGGAGAGGAGAGGAGGTGGTTTTGCAATGGAGAAGAGGGAGAGGAGCGTGCGGCAGCGATTTAGGATTGGACCAGAGGGCCGACGCGCTGTGACTGGATCAAAATCAAAATCAATTTACCCTTCAATTAAGAAAGCGACCCCACATTAACTAGGCTCCCTTTTATTCTGGGTCATAATTGACCATGATTTTCGCACATAAAATATATGTTATACGTTGCAAAAATAATATAATTTGAAAGTACATTCAGATACGAACCAAACGATACAATTTTTGGTGGCATGCATTCACATTTTGCTTGTCAAATACAGTACGTGGTCAAACTTTGACCCAAAATACGCAAAAAACAAAAAAATACTTCCAAGACCAGCGCCGCTCTTCCGCTCTTCTCCTCTTAAACCACCGCCGCTCCTCTCCTGTACCAATCTAAATGCAGCGCCACTCCTCTCCTCTTCCATTTCAAAACCATCGCTCCTCCTCTCCTGTTCCAGTCCAAAACCAGCGTCGCTCCTCTCCCGTTCTAATCCAAAACCAGCGCTGCTCCTCTCCTCTTCCATTCAAAAATCACCGCCGGCGAGTGAAGGTGCTGTGGAGAAGTAGATCGATGGAGGAGTACAACCGATATGTGAGGATCGCAGACGGCGACCCTGTGAAGCTAGCTAGGATGTTGGAGATACAGTCTTGGTTTGACAACAAGGACCAACTAGCGGCGACGGCGACATCCATGGCCAAATATCTGCAACAGAGCGAAAAGGCGGCGATACTCCCGGAGGGAGTCGCGCCGGAGTACATAGAGCTGCTCCTCTGGGCCATGGAGCAAACAAATTTACCGAATCCGATCGTGAGGGAGCGGTGGTGGGAGTATCGATCCCAGATGGAGCATCCACCAGAGATTGAAGGATCGAGCATCTACAGGGTGCCGTTTGTGAGGGTGTCCTGCCAGAGCGAGCCGATGGAGTCTTCGTCGACCGAACCCAACTGCAAGAGGAGAAAAGCAGTTGGCCCGACGACGCTTCCCCGCCATCGTCTCCCTCGCCGTTCACATCGTCTCACGGGGCGGCTGTCTGCCGCCGAGGAATAGGAGGGGGCTGCCCCCCAGCCCAATAGTCGGGCAGGTTGTGAATTGTCAGGAGGAGCTTAGGGTTGTCAGTATTTGCAGGTTGTGAATTGTGTTTTGTGTTGTGTATTTTGAGAGTACTTTCAGATATGAATGTCTTTTGAATTTCAGATTTGCAGTATTGAGCATATGAAGTATTTTATGAATTCTAGAGATCTATTTTTAGCACTTAAAAAAATGTAGTTTCATAGGAGTATAAAAGTGCAGACAATGTGATTCTCAGAGAAGAAACTGCAAGTTTCAGTTTCAGATAAGAAACTGCAAGTTCAGTTTCAGATAAGAAACTGCAACTTTCAGAGGCAGAGCATTTATATTAACACGGCCTTTTCAAACAGGGTTAACATCATGTTGGAAGTTTTATTCATGGTAGACAATGGAACTACAAGCCAGTTAACATCATGCTGATCAACATTCATGCATAGCACATCTTCATATGATGCACAGTCAAAATGCCCACACAATGTCGAGTGTGCGAAACACAGAGAAAACGAGGGACGAAGTTTTGGCAAGTGTTGGACGTGGTTTTGGGCTGCCCCGTCTAGGCCTGCTCCCTCCTCCCCGCGGCCGCCTCTGCTGCCGCGCAGGCCTCACCGCCCCACCGTACTCCCATCGCTGGCCTAGCCATCCCTCTACTCACCCACACCTGCTGTTATTCTCCGGCGACAGCAGACGAACCAGTAAACCCTCGTACAGTCGTACTCCCCTCCGTGTGGGAAACAACTGCCGAGTCTTCCCTACCTCCGTGTCGTTCCCTTCCTAGGCCTCGCTCGTCCACCGCCCTGGTGCTCTCGGCGCGGCCTGGTCAACGTGGTCAACGACCGACATGCATCTGAAGTGGACTGTACGTGGAGAGGCCGACAGCTGGGTCCACGGCCGCACGCAAGGAAATGCCTCCTTATTACGCGCAAAATAATGATTCCTCCACCTGACATCAGGGACCCACCGAAAGGGCCTCTGTATTTCGCGAAAAACGTTACCGCCGCTGACATCTCGGACCTACCAGCTATATCTTCGCATGCAAGGAAGTGCCTCCTTATTACGCACAAAAAAATGAATACTCCCCCTGCTAGCTGGGACCCACCATGGTGGGAGACTGACTTGTGGGCCTACTAAGTTGACTGGGACGGGGGCCTTTGTCAACTTTAGTCAATATGAACGATTCTAGCTCCAGTGACCGTACGATGTCCATCCAACGGCCGTAGTGCTTCTTCAACCTCTGGTCTTCTTGCTCCAGCCGCCCAAAGCAGCGCCGGTCATGCCGCATGCTCCTGCCTCCCGTGGCCAGCTGTGCTGCCGCGGAGGCCTCACCGCCCCTACTATTCCCACCACTGGCCAGGCCCTGCGGCGACGGCAGCCTCACACCACAGCCGAACCAGTGAACCCTCGTACTCCTCTCCGCGCGGGCTTCCACTGCCGCGTCTTCCCCGGCTCCGTGTCGTCCCCTCCCTAGGCCTCGCCGTCGTCCACCGCCGTGGTGCTCTCTGCGCGGCGTGGTCAACGTGGTCAAGGAACGACTTCCATCGGAAGAGTACTGTACGTGGAGAGGCTGACAGCTAGGTCCACGGCCACAGCCCAGTTTTTTTGTGATTTGCCAAGTAAGTCGCTTTGTCAGGCCTGTTGGGCTGCAAATCTTTCAAGACGAGGAGAGCTTTCATTCGGCTGGCCGAGAAAATGGCCCATCAGTAATGAGAAATGGGTTGTACATTTTTAAAACACATCAAACCGGCAATTAGTTTCAAATATCTTTTTTTTCATTTCGAGATTTTAAATTACATTAATTTTTATGCGTGGAGAATTTGTTGGATTTTATATTGATATACATTTGTTTTTAAAATCAGTTTGAATGTGAGTCGAAATTTCGGGATTAAAAACAGTTCGGACCGCACCGAAATATGCAAAATTTCGTATAATTTTTTAACCGTGGCCACAATATGGGCTGTAATGCTAACAAAAAGAATATGGGCTCAAAAAAACCTTAATAATTAGAAAATGGGCTGTAAATTATTAGAATAATGGCAGATGGGTTGTATGCTGTTTTCCACAGATTTGAGGCTTGCCTAGAAAAAAGGTTGACGCACAAGCAGTGACTGTTGGATGGCCATCCAACGGCCGTCGTGCTTCTTCAATCTCTGCTCTTCCTGCTCCAGCCGCTCAAACAAGCGCCGGCGGGACAGCCTGCTCCCTCCTCCCCGCGGCCGGCACTGCTGCCGCGTAGGCCTCACCACCCCACCGTACTCCCATCGCTGGCCTAGCCATCCCTCTACTCACCCACACCTGCTGTTATTCTCCGGCGACGGCAGACGAACCAGTAAACCCTCGTACAATCGTACTCCCCTCCGCGTGGGAAACAACTGCCGAGTCTTCCCTGCCTCCGTGTCGTTCCCTTCCTAGGCCTCGCCGTCGTCCACCGCCCTGGTGCTCTCGGCGCGGCCTGGTCAACGTGGTCAACGACTGACATGCATCTGAAGTGGACTATACGTGGAGAGGCCGACAGCTGGGTCCACGACCGCACGCAAGGAAATGCCTCCTTATTACGCGCAAAACAATGATTCCTCCACCTGACATCAGGGACCCACCGAAAGGGCCTCTGTATTTCGCGAAAAAAAGTTACCATCGCTGACAGCTCGGACCCACCAGCTATATCTTCGCATGCAAGGAAGTGCCTCCTTATTACACAAAAAAATGAATACTCCCCCTGCTAGCTGGGACCCACCATGGTGGGAGGCTGACTTGTGGGCCTACTAAGTTGACTGGGACGGGGGCCTTTGTCAACTTTAGTCAATATGAATGATTCTAGCTCCAGTGACCGTACGATGTCCATCCAACGGCCGTAGTGCTTCTTCAACCTCTGGTCTTCTTGCTCCAGCCGCCCAAAGCAGCGCCGGTCGTGCCGCATGCTCCTGCCTCCCGTGGCCGGCTGTGCTGCCGCGGAGGCCTCACCACCCCGTACTATTCCCACCGCTGGCCAGGCCCTGCGGCGACGGCAGCCTCACACCGCAGCCGAACCAGTGAACCCTCATACTCCTCTCCGCGCGGGCTTCCACTGCCGCGTCCTCCCCGTCTCCCCGTCGTCCCCTTCCTAGGCCTCGCCGTCGTCCACCGCCCTGGTGCTCTCGGCGCGGCGTGGTCAACGTGGTCAAGGAACGTCTTCCATCGGACGTGGACTGTACGTGGAGAGGCTGACAGCTGGGTCCACGGCCGCAGCAAGGAAGTGCCTCCTTATTACGCGGAAAATAATGATTCCTCCACCTGACAGCTGGGACCCACCGGACGGGCCACTGTATTCCGCGAAAAAACGTTTCCCCCTGACTGCTGGGACCCACCAGCTACATCTTCGCACGCAAGGAAGTGCGTCCGGGCAAAAAAAAACGATTCGCCCCCCTGACTGCTGGGACCCACCAGCTACATCTTCACAGGCAAGGAAGTGCCTGACAGTCGGGACCCACCTGGTCAAAGCGTACGTAGCGTTGTCATTCTGGTCGCGAACGTGTACGTACATATATACTGGTGGATGTAGAGGCACGCACGTGTCGTAGTAGAGGCGCGTACGTGTCGTAGTAGAGGCGCGCACGTAGCATGTACACGTACGTACAGCGGCCAGGGTGCAAGAAAGAAAATACGGCCACGTATGTGTACATACGGGCGGGGTCTCGAACGCCTACTCGCGCATACGTACGGCCAGGGCTCGTGTACATGGCTGGGTCGGAACGGAGAAACAGCGTCGTCGTCGTGTTCATGGGGAGGCAACGGAATGCGTCGTGTTCATGGGGAGGCAACGGAATGCGTCGTGTTCATCGGGAGGCAACGGAACGCGTGGGAGCCAACCGGCTGGGTCGGAACGGAATGCGTGGTCGTGTTCATCGAGAGGGCTTGGACGGAACAGGCGATGGAAATGAGGCCTGGCGTACCGCACAACGGAGGAAACATGCCTCATACGTTCGGAACGGGGTCCTGTTGATCGGGAGGGGTGTGGCGTACCGCAAAACGGAGGAAATGGACCTCCTACGGTCGAAACGGTGGTCCTGATGATCGGGAGGGGTGTGGCTTACCGCAACGGATGAAACGGACCTCCTACGGTCGAAACGGGGGTCCTGTTGATCGGGAGGGGTGTGGCGTACCGCAAAACGGACGAAACGGACCTCCTACGGTCGAAACGGGGGTCCTGTTCATCGGGAGGGGTGTGGCAGTAGATTCTAGAAAAGCGGCCTTAATAAACAACTGTTCTTTCCAAGGAAAGAGAGAAAGAAGTCAAAAAGCGGGGGATCGCTTAATAATAAATTCTAACTATTGTTCAAAACTCAAAGTACCACAGATTACCGCAAAACGGGACTCCACGGGATACTGTTCATCTCCACCGTCGACCTCCTCCAGCCTCCATGGGCTACCGTCGACCTCCTCCAGCCTCCACGGGCTCCTGTTCATCCAGCCTCCACCGCGCGCTACTCCACCGGCTACTGTTCATCCACCCCTCCACGGGCACCCCTCCACCATCTACTGT
>NC_057814.1:27921177-27981317 GCF_018294505.1 Triticum aestivum
GTTCATCCCAGAGGTAGCATCGATTGGCTTCAGTTAGCAGCAGTAGCGAAGGAATCGCTCGATCGGGTTCAGTTAACAGCCATCGATCAATCGCTCGGGTTCAGTAACGCGTAGCCTGCAGTGCAATCGCTCGGGTTCAGTTAGAGCCAACGCCTCGCACACACGCGCGTACGTGTACGAGAGAAACGCGCATCGCTCGGCCCCCGAATCCCACCGTAACCGGGAACTCCCCGAAATTTTCCTCGCCCTCGCTTCTACCACGGTTTTTTCCGTCATGGACGGCCCAAAGAATGTCATGCAGCTGCGTCTCCGGCCCGCCCAGGACGAAAAGCCCATTTTCTGTCATGATTTTTTCTCATAGAAGTAGGAGCCCACCACATCTATGATGATACCGGGTTTTGTCACATAATCGTCATAGAAGTGTCATATGTATGACAGAAAAAAAATTCGTTCGGCCCAAAATGTCACGGATGTGTCTTTTTTTGTAGTGAGCCATACTTCCAAGAGCACCCAATCACTGTGGTTTGCACAGCTCCGCTCGCCGAGATCATTGGAAGCCGAGATGCCTCGGGCCGAGTGGCCAAATGGGCCATAGATTTGGCCCCCAACACCATCTACTACCAGCCTCGCGCCGCCATCAAGTCACAAGCACTGGCCGACTTCCTTGTCGACTGGGCCGAGACCCAGTACCTGCCGCCAGCGCCAGATTCCACCCATTGGCGGATGCATTTTGATGGTTCAAAAATGCGCACCGGTTTGGGAGCCGGCATCGTCCTCACCTCTCCCAAAGGCGACAAGCTCAGATATGTGCTGCAAATTCACTTTGCCGCCTCCAACAACGTAGCCGAATACGAAGCGCTCATACACGGGCTCCGGCTTGCCAAGGAACTCGGCATTCGTCGGATTCTGTGCTATGGAGACTCCGACTTGGTGGTCCAGCAGTCATCGGGCGACTGGGACGCCGAGGATGCAAATATGGCCAGCTACCGCTTCCTCGTACAACAACTCAATGGATACTTCGAAGGGTGCGAGTTCCTCCACGTGCCAAGAAATGACAATGAGCAAGCCGACGCCTTGGCACGAATTGGCTCCACCCGGCAAGCAATACCAGCTGGCGTCGCCCTGCAACGCCTCCTCAAGCCGTCTGTTAAACCATCGCCAGAGTCAGATTCCATCTTTGTGCCGGCTCCTCCTGAAGCAGTCGGATCCGACTTGAGAGCCCCAGCAGCCGGCACGGGAACTTCGGCAGGCGGCCCGGGGACTGCAACACTCGCACCTGGCTCTGGGACCTCAGAGCCCAACCCAAGGACTGCAGCACTCGGCCCGGGGACTTCATCAATTCAGCAAGCGGCGGCCGACTCCAACCCACCGCCTCCCAGCCCAACCGCCCTCGTGCAAGTAGCAGTCCTAGCAGTCGAAGAAGTTGCAGCACCTTCCTGGGCTCTGCCCATCCTCAATTTTCTGGTGAAAAAAGAGCTGACGACTGACGAGATCTCGGCCCGACAAGTGCAACGCCGGGCAGCAGCATACACCATCGTCAACAGAGAACTTGTGAGGCGCAGTGTCACTGGTGTTTACCAGCGCTGCGTGGAGCCGGAGCAAGGCCAAGCAATCCTCAAAAATATCCATCAAGGCGAGTGTGGTCACCACGCGGCTTCAAGAGCACTTGTTGCAAAGCTTTCCGCCACGGTTTTTTCTGGCCGACTGCTCTAGAAGACGCCAAAGACTTGGTCCAGAAGTGCAAAGGGTGCTAGAAGTTCCTCTCCAAGCTTCATCAGCCGGTTTCTGCACTCAAGACTATCCCCATTGCCTGGCCCTTTGCTGTCTGGGGCCTGGACATGGTGGGACCATTCAAAACAGCACGAGGTGGCATGACTCATCTGCTTGTCGCGGTGGACAAGTTCACCAAGTGGATAGAGGCAAAACCAATCAAGAAATTGAATGGTCCGACTGTTGTGACTTTCATCTCCGACATCACCATCCGGTATGGCATACCACACAGCATCATCACCGACAATGGCACAAACTTCGCCAAAGGCGCCTTGGCCTGTTTCTGCGCGACGCAGGGCATCCGACTGGACTTAGAGTCTGTAGCCCATCCGCAGTCAAACGGCCAAGTGGAGCGAGCAAACGGCCTTATTTTGTCCGGCATCAAGCCCCGACTGGTCGAGCATCTGGAGCGTTCGGCCGGCTGCTGGCTCGATGAGCTGCCAGCCGTCCTCTGGAGTCTGCGCACAACCCCGAACATGTCAACCGGCTTCACTCCTTTCTTCCTCGTCTACGGTGCCGAAGCCGTCATCCCGACGGACATAGAATTCAACTCCCCTTGAGTCACCATGTACACCGAAGAGGAGGCAGAAGAAGCACGACAAGACGGTGTCGATCTGCTGGAAGAGGGCCGGCTGTTGGCACTCAGCCAGTCCACCATCTACCAGCAGAGTCTGCGCCGATACTACAACCAAAAGGTCAAGCCAAGATCCTTCCAAGAAGGAGACCTTGTGCTCCGGCTGATCCAGCGAATAGCCGGCCAGCACAAGCTCTCGGCACCTTGGGAAGGCCCCTTCATCATCAGCAAGGTGTTGGGCAATGACTGCTACTACCTCATCGACGCTCAGAAGCCTCGAGCACGCAAAAGAGATGACTCCGGCAAGGAGACGGAGCGACCATGGAATGTGAATCTCCTTCGGAGGTTTTACGGTTGAAAGCAGTATGTACCACGCCAACTTTTGTATTAAGTACGAAGACTCTGGGTCCCCCGAGAAGAGCTCGGGGACTGCCCTCTTTTATCTATATGATAAGTATTACGCCTGTCATTTGTGTTATCCCATTAGACCGTCTGGCACCGGGTTCGACCAGTCGACCCGGGGACTTGCCGCTTTGTACTATGAAATGCTTCCTGCAGCCGGACAAGTAATGTGTTGGCACCTTAGCTTTCTCCTGCCAGAGGCCGCAGCTCGCAGAGCGACTGTTCGGTCGGCAGGAGCTAAGGCGAAAAGGGTGCCTGCATGAAAAATGGCTAAGGACCTAAAGCATACACATAGTCCAAGCCGGCTTCTCGCCTCACCGACCGGCTTCTACTTAACTTGCCAGAAAACTCTAGCTGGCTAAGTACTTGCCTTCCCGAAAGGGGCTAAGTACTTGACCCAGCCACAGTCCGCAGAGCGGCTGTTCGGCTGGCAAGACGACAACCAAGGGAAGGCGGCAAAGGAAAAAAGCCAAAAGAGCAGAAAGCAAGGAAAGATAGAACTCGGATAAGATATTTACACATCAAAAGGCCCTTGGCCGATATTCATCAGGAGTTTGAAATACACCCAGTGGGTGGAATTGCACGAAATTAACAAAGTTGTTGAGATCGATAAGCAGGAAGAAGCAAAGGTAAATGGCAGCCTAGGAAGCAGCAGACGGAGTCGGTGGAATGGTGGAGTCGGTGGTGCCGGCTGGTTGGGAGGCCGGCTGGTCGGTCTCCGCTTGGTCGCCCTCAGCAGCAGCCGGCTCGCTCGGGTGCGGCTCGTTGCTGGAGGTGCGGTCGAATTGAGGCTGGCCGTCCGCTCCGACTTCTGGCGCCTCCTCTTCACCTTCCTCCTCCTCTTCGTCTCCTCCCTCGTCGCTGGAGTCGATCACCTCGGCCGAGTCCTCGCCATCCTCCAGGTTCAGCCCAAACCATTCCGGTGGCGCCTCGGCACCGTTCTCGGCCAGCTCCGGGACGAAGATGCTGGTGTTGGTGTACTCGGCGATTGCCGCCGCTCGCTTGACAAGGTCATCCTCCACCGCCACCAGCTCCTCCTGGGCTTCCAGTCGAAACGTGGTCAACTGGGCTAGATCTAGCCCAGGGTACCATGCCTTGACGAACTCCAAGGCCCGGCGCGCTCCGGCCCGGGCCGAGGAGCCCTTCCACGCCTCAAGACGGCCAGCTGCCACCTCCAGCCAGTCGGCGGTCCGGCTGGGTGTGCGTGAAGCTGGCATGTCTGGCCATAGGGCGGCGATCGCCTGGGTGCCGACACGCTGAAGGCGGCGCAACATTCGATGAGCCGGCCGAAGACGAGCCTGGATGCTGAGAAGTTGCTCGCCAAAAGTGCGGGGGGCATCGGCAGCGATCTGCTCGCCTTCCGCCCTCCGTCCTTCGCGGTCGGCCTCGATAACCTGTTTGGCAGCGCCAGAGTGACCCGGGAAGAAGTCTGCTCGGACAAAAAAGCTAAGAGTCAGATCAGAAACAAGACGTCGGCTTGATAAGAGGTCCGCAGTTTGAAGAAAGAGTAAAGAAGGCAGCCTACCGTCGACCATGTCTTCAACCTCGCCGAGGCTAGCAGTCAGCATCGCCTCCTTGTCGGTCCAGGCGGAGCGTTCGGCCGCGAACTAAGCAAGGAGGCCGGTCTCTTTGTCTTCCGCCTCCTTCTGGGCCTTCTTGAGAAGCTCCGCCTGCTCCGCCAGCTGCGTGACCAGCCGGTCACGCTCCTCGGCCAGCTTGTTGCAGTCCGCCTCCTTGGCGCGCAGCACGGTGTTGGCTTCTCCCAGCTGCTGCTGCAGGGTGGCGTTGGCTTCTGCAAAAAGAAGAAGAAGAAGAAAGGACGTCAACAATCAGCAAAGAAAGATGAAGTTGCCAGGAAGATCCGGCCCGACTGCTCAGCAGTCGGCCCGAATCTCGGGGACTACAGCCCGCGGGTGCGCTAGCGCGCCCCCGTAGAGAAAGAAGAAGACTTACTCTGGCTCTCCGACAAGACGATGGCACGTTGATCCAACTCCTGGACTTTGGAGTTGAAGGTGGTCGCACGGAGGTTATGATAGTCCTGCAGCAAAGACATTAGTACTCGGAGCTTGCTAATTAAAGTTCCGAGCCGCCTGCTCAGCAGCCGGCCCGAAACTCGGGGACTACACCAAGTGGGTGCGCTGGCGCGCCCCCACGAAGCAATACAAGAATTAAAAATGAAGAAGCAAGAAGCGTACCCGGATGGCCTCTCGCGATTCCAGGAACGCCTTGTTGCAGTGCTTGAGAGCGTCGGCCTCGGCGCGGAGTTTGGCTTGAAAGTCCAGGATCGCCTTGTTCAGAGGGCCTGTCCCGCCTCCCCGCACCCACCCAGTGGGCACAGCGCTGGCCGCCTCGGTGTCCGGGATCGAGGAGCTTGCGGCGCCGGTATCCAGCGGGCGTGGCGCCGAGGCCGCCTTCACGAGCCGGCGGCGTAAGGGTGTGCGGACCCCGGGAGTCGGGCCCGTCACCATCTCGTTTTCGGCTGGTGGCGCCGGCGGGTCGGCCGGCTGCTTGTCTCGCGCCTCCTCAGAATGTGGTGGCGGGGGCACGATTACGTCCGGCATGGCGACGTCACCGCTGTCCCTCTCCATGATAGGGTGCTCGCCGCCGGCTCCCTCAGTCTGCGCCACGAACTCCGGTGGTGGCGGCGCAGAGTTCAGGGGGTGACAAACATCGCCGACTGACGGTGTGCGGCTTCCTCGGCCTGCTTCTTCGCCGCGGTGGCGGCCTCGGCCTCCGCCAGCCTCTTCAAAGCGGCGGCCTCCGCCCTGTCTGCCTCCGCCTTCTCCAGGCGGGCGGCTTCCTTCTCCTCGCGCGCCTCCCGCGCGTTCAGCTCCGTCGCCTCCCGGAGGTCGGCGGCCGGATCAATCCGCCGGGTGGTGGTGGAAGTCTCCGCCGACCCCATGATGGTGGCGGCGGCCGACTTCTCAAGAGAGAGCGGGGCCCTAGATCAAGGGAAGCGAAGTGAAGAAACACAGACAAGATCAACAAGGAAGGAGAAAGTACGAGAGGAAGACAGTACTTGCGCGGAAACCAGCTGCGGCTCCTTCACCGCCTTGCGGAAGCGGATGGCTTTCGCGGCCGCTTCATCCCGCTTGGTCGCCGCGGCCAAGCCCTTGGGCTTCTTCGGCCGGCTGCCGAACAGGCTCGGCGCGGCCCTGCGCTTTTTCGCGCCACCTCGGGCTGCCGGCGCGTTAGACGAGCTCGCATCTAGCTGGTCGGACCCCGGCTGGCGGCGCGGGACGACTTCCCCCGTGTCGTCGTCTGGCCAGTCCTCGAGGCCGGCTCCGAGCCTTGAGCCGCCTGCTGCGCCGCCCCCTCCCTCGGCGTCGTCCTCCAAGGCCGCCGCCCCCAAGTCAGGGTCATCCACATCACTCTCCGCCCGGCCGGGGAGAAATTGACGCTCTGGCCCCGCGGCGCCGGCTGCCGGCTGGAGGAGGGAGCTCTGCGCGAAGAGCCAGTTGGTCAGGTTGGACAAACGGAACTCGGCAAAAAGAAGAGAGAGAGAAGGAAAGGTAATTTACCATAGGCGGGGGGGGTCGGCGCGAGAATACGGCTCCTTGCTGAACCGCCACTCTTCCGTGAGCTTGCAGTTTGCAAGGTAGTTCACCATATGAGCTACCTCTGCGTGAGGCATCTCCTTGGTGCACAGCCAGCTTGGGTCCCGATGCCCGCTCATCTGACAGATCATGTGAGGGCGGCCCTGGAGCGGGAGCACCCGGCACGCCACGAAGGCGGACAGCAAGTCGGGCCCGGTCAGGCCCTCCGACTGTACCAACACCCGGAGCCGCGCGATGGCGGCGGCTCCAGAAGGCGACAATGTCTTGGTCCGGGACGACCAGTTGGGCCGCCTCCCGGCTAGCGGGCCGGCAGCGTAAGCCGGCAGGTTGACCCAGTCACCCTCCGTCAAGATGCTCTTCACGTAGAAGTACGACTGCTGCGACATCTTCACCGACTGGATCAGCGTGATGGAAGGAAATGGATTGTCGCCTCCCGGCCTCCGCACCGCGATGAGGGCGCCGCACTGAGCCGGCACGCCCGCAACGACGGTGCCGAGCTTGGTGTAGAAAAACTCCCCCAAAGCTCGATGGTGGGGAGGACACCGAGGAAGCCTTCGCACAGAGTGACAAAGGCAGACAGCAGCACCACCGTGTTCGGGGTGAGGTGGTGCGGCTGGAGATTGTAGAATTCGAGGAAGGTCCAGAAGAAGCCACTCGCCAGCAGGCCGAGGCCGCGCAGGCAGTGCGAGCGGAAGACGACCCGCTCGCCCTCCTCCGGCGCCGGCGAGATCTCCCCCTCCGGCGCGAGGCGAACCCTCACGTAGTCCTTGTTGGGTAGCCGCCGCGTCTGGCGGAGGAAGTCGATGTGGTCTTCGTGGACTGTGGAGCCGTCCCAGGCTCCAGAGTGCGCCATGGGGGCAAGAGGTTGACGGATGGACTCGACGGAGATGAACTGTGGCAGCGCTTCGGCGGGGCTCGGGGCGCTGCGGCGAGAGGAAGAAGAAGAAGGGAGAGTGGGGTGGAGGGGCGCGCGTGCTTTGCCGCTCCCTCTCCTATCCCTACTTATAGCCTACGGACTACGAAGCCGAGGGGGTGGGCGTGGGATCGTGGGATTAAATGTGCCCACGACCCCACGCTCCCGCCTTTATCGCGCGGGTTACTGCGCGCAGTAACTCCGCGGGGAAACCCAACCGCCCGCCTCGGCCGCAGCGGATCCGCTCGCAGGCCAAGGCCCGGTGGTGGCGGGCCCCGCCTGCGGTCGCGTCCCGTCACGCGCATGGGCTGGCAGGCCGACCCGGCTGGCTGGCGCCATGTGGCACGCCCACGACGGGCGGCGGGCCGAGAAGCTTAGCAAGCACGCCACCTGGTTCCCGCCGATGCATTCAAAATTCCAGAAGGATCCGGCTAGACGTACCTGACTCCTGCCGACCAGCTCCCCAGAAGTCGGATGGAGCTTCCTTCGGAGCACCCGGAGGAGGAAACTGTTGAGGCTCCCCGGCTCCTCAACCGTGGCCCCTCATAAGCTTCGGGGACTACTGTCGGAGTAATGGGCCACGGGTAGCCTAACCTGAGCCCCCGAACCTTTCAAGACATCGGGGCCGGCTGCGCCCTCAAGACGTCAAGATGGATCCCCGCCTTCTGGCGGCCGGTTGGCCGAACGGCCGACTGTCAGATGGCGGCCGAGTTCCAGAAGACGGCATCACAACAGGCAGACTCCTAGTGGGCGGCCTCCAGAGAGGCCGACCCCTAGCAGTCGGTCCGTGGCGCCCTCAAAGTCTGCGCCCTCATCAAGGAGACAAGACAGGGTATGGCTGCAGCGTAGCCCATCCCCCCGAATCCAGGGCCGGGCGTGGCCACAGTGCCCCGTACAGGCGGAGATCTTCGCACGACGCGACACTGTTGCCTCTCCCCCCTAAACGTCACTCCTGACAGGCGGAGCCCTGTTCCCACGACGGCCTGTCGGTACGGCTTGCAGGCGGCGGGCCCTACCAAGCAGTGAGAGCCCTGAAGATGGAGGAAGCCAGGGCAGCCGGACCTGAGGGAAGCCGGCTTCCAGCAGGCGGCTTATCCCTCCCTCGGGCCCCGTGCGCCATCAACCAAATGAGACGCGGTGTGGCTACAGTAATCGCCCGTCAGGCGGCGGGACTATAGCCACGCTCCCCCGACCAAGCCTGCGTCATTAGCATCACAGCTACAGTGATCAGCAGCCGGCAAGACCCGCGAGCGGCGGGAGCGGCCTGTTGGCTACGTACCAGACCAGTCGGCGGGCCCCAGCAGCCGCCGGAGAAGCCGGCAGCCAGAGACACCGACAGCCGGGTCCTACGCCCGGCAGATTACCAATGTACCCCTGGGGGTAGGCCTATATAAACCCCCAGGGCACCCGTGCAAAGGGTTCCAACCTGTTAGAACTAGACTCGTACCTAGAGGAGGAGAGAGCGTGCCTGCCTTCTTCCACCTCTAGCAAACAGCTCAAGGAGCACCATTGTACCACTAGTGCCTTAGTGAACATGCGGAGACCCCGCAGAGCAGGACTAAGGTGGTTATCTCCACGGAGAGCCTCGAACCTGGGTAAAGTTCGCCGGCGTACGTGTCTACGCCTCATCCCGCTTCCAGGCACCGGCGACGTTCTACTCGCTCCCACAATGATAAGCCATCCTTTGGCATATGTCGCACCCAACCCACGATAGAGCTTGTTCATCCCTTATCTCCAACCCGGTCCGAGGAAAACGTTGGTAGTGTTGCATCTTGAAATCTATAGAAATAATATTGAAAGGCCGCAGTACTCTCCAAATTTCCAAATATGATATATCCCTTTTCTGCCTGGTTTTTGAGAGTAATTTTTTTTCGAAAAGTGTAACGCCCACACGTGTGGGCGTTAGCCAACTCACCCACACGCCTCCATCACTGTTCAGTAACTTCTGCACGAATCTTGGCACAAATTAGCTGATTTTGTATGCCACGTAGGACAACTCGCGTGTGTGATGTGTGAGAGAGGTCGCCCATACATCCGTTTTACCACACGGTGGGGCCGGTGTGTGGGCGTTTAGCAGTTCGCCCACACACCAGTTTTCAGTCACGTACAAGGGCTGGTGTGTGGGCGTTTGCCATCTCTCCCACACGCCCGCCTCCTCTCCCACACCCAAGCTGCCAGTTGCCATGCGTTTTGCTGTGTACATGGCAACTGCCCTAGTGTGATTGCAAGCAGATGACAACTCTCTCTTTTTTTTACCCAAACATATCAGTTGCCATATGTTTTGTATGGTACATGGCAAACTTCCCTAGCGTGCACGTAAGCATGGCAACTCTTTCTTTTTACATGGCAACTGCCCTAGCGTGCTTGTGAGCACATGACAACTCTCTTTTTTACCCGAACATGTTTTTTTTCCATGCCTTTTTTGTAGTGCTACATGGGCAACTGCCTAGTGTTAGTAGGTGGCAACTCCTAAAGTTTTAAAATCATGGCAACTGCAGTAGACCAGACCACACATGGCAACAGCTGTAGTTGTCCAAAAAATTGCAATCTGGAACTTTGACCTGAGATGGCAACTGTAGTTGAGCAAACATGGCAATTGTAGTTGTCCGACATGGCAACCGTAGTTCAGCGACATGGCAACTGCACTTAAACGAACATGGACGAGGGTCCGACCCATGGCAACTGCGGGCGCGTGGTAAAGTGTCACGTGGGGCGTGCGGGACCACGAGGTACGAGACCTGACGTACCGGGCGTGTGGGTGTTATCTATTTCGCCCACACGCACGCGTGTAAGAGGGACCGGGAGGGAAAAACAGGCGTGTGGGCGCTAGTTATTTTGCCCACACACAGGCGTGTGGGCTGGTCCTCTTAAGCACCACACAGAATGTGTGGGCAGATCCCTTAACGCCCACACGTGTGGCAGTTATCAGCGTCCATTTTTTTCTATAAATTTGCTCAAACTTGGCATTGTTTGACTTTGAACAAAATTTATGTATTCTTTCTTCAGGGAAGGGAGCAGTACCGTACGCGTGCGGGGGCGTGTAGCAATTACCAGCCTGGCATTATAACGGAGACCTGTTACGCTTGCTCGTGGCGTCCTGTATTTGTACATCTCTGTCCAAATCGCCGTGATCCAGCTAGCTTACACAGAAGGGCGATTCGATCGAGGCCGCCGCCCCGCCGCCGCCGCCGCCGGAGACGATCCCCTGCAGTCAGGTACGAGCACCAACCCGGAATCCCATGGCAAAATTTTCTTTTTACTCTTTGCAAGCTCTTCCCCTGCTCGGCGCCGCGCCTCTGACCAACTAACTTCCTGCCCGCTTTCTCCCGGGATCCCCTTCTCCCCGTCCTTCTCGCCTGATCCGGTGGGCGACGCCGGATCTGCCCCCTAAGTCCACCGCCGCCGTGCCGTAGCTTAGCATAGGCAGCTTCGCCCGCCGTCGCCGTGCTGGTTCGGCCTCGTCGCGGCATATACAGCGCCCCTGCTGCCTCCGCACCCAATCGGCGGCCATGGAAATTTCTCTTCGATGTATCGGCTTTTAGTCGCCCATACAGTGAGGGCCCGGTTCCGAACTGACCTCACCATCCGCCCCTGTCGCGATCCACTAGTAATTCTTGGACTCTGTTCACGACGTCTCGGAGTCGGAGGTGCTCTGTATTACTGTCGGCGGTTCTGATTTTAGTCGCGTAGTTCTTCGCTGTTAGCTGCTGACAGACCTCGCAGCGCGCTGAATTTGGCTGAATTGCTGCAGCCAGATCGAAATTGGATGTCACCGGGTTGACCTTTGTGTTCCTCTGAACAACATGTGCGAGTGTAAATCGTATGGAATCCCTGAATAAAAGTATGAACCAAGAAACAGTCATTTGAGCAATCTTAATATATCCCGTAATTACTGGTTGTGTCTGATGAGGCTCTGAACCCTTTGGTTGTTAAACCCAGTTCAATATTCAGTATGCACTAGAGATTATTGTTGGGTGAATACACATTATTATTCGGTTTAAGTTCTTGTTTTATGCTTCTGTCATGAGAATCTTCCTCTGTTCACTGTTACAAATTTGAGTTTTTGATACAACATTTACTTCTGCAGTTAGTTAAGCTACAAAATGGCCTCGCTGGACACCGTCAGAGGAGATCTTGGCCTGGTTGTTTTGTACCTAAGCAAGGCTGAGGCAAGAGATAAGATCTGTAGAGCTATACAATATGGATCCAAGTTCCTGAGCAACGGACAACCAGGACCTGCACAGAATGTCGACAAATCAACTAGTCTAGCTCGGAAAGTTTTCCGACTGTTTAAGGTAGAGTGTGAATTATTTTGTGTAGTAGAGTTTGCAAATAGGAAAAGATATCGTATTTTAATCTTGACATGGTCTATGGCGTCACTGATGCACTATTGATGGTTTGCAGTTTGTTAATGATCTCCAAGCTCTGATTAGCCCCCCTGCCAAAGGAACTCCACTTCCGCTGATCTTACTTGGAAAGGTATGCTGCTGCTGGTGTTACATTGTGGGAACATAGTCAGCTGAAGACAGGATTCTAATTTTCTAATTTTGCTTTCTGTCCTCAGTCGAAGAACGCGATGCTGTCAACTTTCCTCTTTCTGGACCAAATTGTTTGGGCTGGGAGAACAGGAGTATACAAGGTCTGAATTGTTGTTCACATCAGCATGTTAGATGTTTAATTCCTTATATGGTTTTACCTTATTTATCCCTCCAAAAGTTCATCCAAGAAATTTAGTTACCTACATGGTGACAAGCAAAACAATACAACTGTTTCTGCAGAACAAGGAGCGAGCAGAGTTTCTTGGCAGGATAGCATTTTATTGCTTTCTCGGATCCAATACCTGTACTACTATCATCGAGGTTTGTTGCTTCTCTACATGGCTATCTGAAAACTATTTGATTCTGTTTTGTGCCAGATCTTTGTATATTACCTGAAATTAACATCTGATCCGTTCTTCATTCTAGCTAGCCGAGCTTCAGCGGCTTTCCAAATCGATGAAGAAGTTAGAGAAGGACCTCAAGCACCAAGAGCTGTACAGTGGTTTCGACCGTAGGAGCTTGACATGACACATCTCCTGTAATTACCTCCACTAACACAATATACTGCACCGGTGATGCTAGAACGAGCAGTATCGGATGAAGCTGAAGAAGTCCAACGAGAGGCTGCTCGCCCTCATCAAATCGAGCCTCGACATAGTCGTCGCCGTGGGGCTGCTGCAACTGGCACCAAAAAAGGTCACTCCTCGCGTCACGGGTGCGTTTGGGTTCGCTAGCTCGCTCATCGCCTGTTACCAGGTGGGTATCTCATCCCAACTCCAGCCTCCCTATCATTTGTTCAAGCCACCTGAAAACTCGAGAACCTGAACTATTGTTTCCTTGGCAGTTGCTTCCAGCCCCAGCCAAATCCAAGTGATCTGCCTGCCCACCTCGGGCCAGGCAGCTGGTGCATTGATTGGTGAAACGGCGGTTGCTGTCGCCCCTTGTTGTCGCTGATACTGATAAGAAATAAATCTGGACCGAACTGTCCGTCCCCGTAGGATATAACCAAGGATTATTGCTGTGCATGCTGGCATTGCCGAGGGCCATCTCATAGCCTGGTTGATCTGCCTTGCCTTAGACTTGATCATGTAGCACGCTTGTATTTGTATGGTCCGGTGTGCCACTATCATACTACAACTGTTGCGAAATAATTAGAAATTTCATACTAGAATGGTGACGGCTCGCGTCTAGATTTATCTTGACGTTGTGCCGCGACGATGATGCGTTAGCTGGATGTTCTTCTTTCTTCTTCTGTTGTTTTTGTTTGAGAAAAAAAAATTCATGTATGTTGTATGAAGTTGCCTTCTGCAAACCAAAACTTAATTTCTCAGGCGGTGCGTGGGCCTAGTCTAAATGAGATTGAAATTGGGGCAAAGTTGCAGCAAAGATATAGTCAGGCAGAGGTTGAAATTTCCACCAGAACAAACGGTATTATAAGTGTGAATGGAAAACAAACAGAACATGAGACTGCCATGGCATGCCCCTGCAAATAGCAACATCATGAAGGGAATCACGGTATTTTCCAGTTGATGTGAGTAACAAAATTTGGATGGAGGCTGTCTCTCCCCCCTCTCCGGGAGCGCTCCTCCGCCGCCCCCGACACCTCCACCGCTGGTGCCAACACGCCGCTCCTCATCACCACCACCTCCGACGAGGATCCATCTCTGCCCTTCTGCCATGGAACCAACTGCTTTCGATCTGCGCAGGTTGCGCTCCGGACCACCTTGCGGATGGGGAACACTGTTGGAAAGGACTTCAAAGAACAACTCTGGCGTTCCTCCTCCTGCTCTGCTCGGCTATGCATCTCCTTCACCTCCACCTCTCTCTGGCTACACGGACCCTAGTAGTTGCTCTGCTTCAGGCAACTCTTGGCGGGTCTGCACCATGCTTCGCCGTGGTGAAGCTTGACCGGCTGAACTACTGCTTCTCTGTCGATTCAACAACCTCTAATCACCAGGCAAAACTTTTTACCTTCAAGTTGGTGCCACATCCCACCCATCACCCACTTCTTTTGGGCCGCAAACTCTCGCTACACTCCTCGCGTTTCCTGACGAGATGGCTGACGCTTTTCGCAAAGAATCATGTGATCCCGACAACAGCCTAAACCCGAACCACCTGATCCGCCGCCTCCGCAATAGCATCACTATGTTGCCATAGTCCCTTACCGAAAAAGGCTTTTGCCCCGCTTTATATATAAAGCAAACCACACATTACAACTGGCAGTACAACAAGAAACGGAAAATAAAACGACATGATACACAACACTACGGAACGACTAACGAGCTCCGAAGGACCCATAGGACATCTGAGCCCACGACAGCCTCAGATCATGTCATCAACGCCTGCGACAAGGGAGCTATTCGCCGTCGAAGGAAAGCCACGCTCCGTCCCTCCCAAGGCCAAACATGTTGTCCCGTCGCTGCCTTCGAAGAGGGCACCCCTACCCTCTCGTCCTGGATCGAAGGACGCCGTCCCGTCGGCAGGGAGAGCAGCTCACCCCCGAGCCCGCATGGACAGGCTAACTAGTTGCCGGGGAAAGGACAACGGCCGTGGCGACCTCACCTCTGAAGGAAACCCATTGTCTCCGCCCAAGACCCAAAAGCCCACCGCAGCTGCGGAGCAAGGACACTACTGAAGACCGGCAGACAACCACTGCACCAAGCCCCTAACCACGAAGAGCTCCCAAGGCGTCGCCTTCAAGAAGTAAGCGACGTTGATGCATCGGCGCTGCCCAATCCAAAGATTCTAGGCTTTCGCCCGGGACCAAGAGGCGGAGGGCTGGGTGTAGGTCTCGATGTCACCCACACAGAAGAAGAACGGCGCCACGGGCCCCGCCAACATCGTGACCGGCCTCGCTAGTCAAGGGTTTCCCCCGACCTAGAGCCCACACCCAACGCCCCTTCGACCTGCAGAAAGGGAGAACCATAGGGCGCCCAAATCCCTGCTGGACGTGAAGAACACTACACCAGTGAGGCCGCCACCACCTTCAGATAGGTACCATGCTCACTGCTGCCTCATCGCCCGACGCAGCCAAGGATGACACCATGTCTTGCCTGCGCCACCCCCCGTTGAAGAGGAGGGGGCACCCTATCCAGCAGTGGTTGCCGCCACCCACGACACCCTTAGATCGGCCAGATCGGACGCGCCGACCTAGCCCATGCCACCACCAGATCGGCCTCGCACAGCCGAGCCCCTGCAGCCAGCACTGAGGCCGTGCCGCCGCCTCCTAGCACGTCAACTACCAGGTCCACGCATCCCTGCCACCGGAGAGCCTGTTGGACCCAGCCCCCTCCCCCCGCGAGCGGTTGACCCGCGCCGTTGTGATACAGGGGATGGAGGGGAGAAGCCCCGCCGCCGCCAACACCACACGGGCTTCTCCCGACGGACGCCATCCGGCAGCGGCAAGGAGGAGGAGGGGACGCGGGAGGGGCCTCTCGCTGGCGGCGGAGTTGGAGATCCCGTGACGGGCGCGCGGGGCACGCCGCGGGAGGAGGTGGGTGGGTGGGAGGGGGGGCTCTATCATGTGACGATGTTTTAGAACCGCCATAGTCCCTTACGACCGGGTTTTAAATTCTGATCTCTCATGGTAGCTGCGTACCAAAATGCATGTTACTCCCACTCCAACTTTCAAAAACCCACATCTAAAAATGCTAGCTATTTGGATTAGCTTCTCCCCATCTATCTCTACCTAATAATAAAGCACAGAGGGTTTCTGCCCGTCCGTCGCACCATTTTGCAAAAAATCCCCTACGTTTTTATGAAATCAACCCGCAGTCCGGTTTTAAGTCACACCGAACCATTATTTTACATTTTTTTGAAAACCCCCCTGACTTTTTAGGTATTCCATCCGCGGGTCATATTTAAGTCAAACAAATGCTTTTTTAAACCATCCATATCTTTTAAACCGTAACTCCGATTTAAACATGTTATATATGAAATTTGATTAGAAAAATATGTAGAATATGAATATAAGATTATTTTAACCTGTTAAGTATTTATAAATATTATTTTGGAAGATATTTAATTCAAACAAATGGTTTTTTAAATTATATGTATCTTTTAAACCGTAACTCGGATTTCAACATGTTATATATGAAATTTGATTAGAAAAATGTGTGAAATCTGAATATGATGTTAATTTTACCTTTAAATATTTTTTAAATATTTTTTTGGAAGCAAACTTATAACTATAGCGCACGATCCATTTTTCTTTCGTACAGGCGGCGATCCGGATTGCAAATAAACAACCATTATAATCATATAAGGAAAAGAAAACATCGAGAACTACACATGCATACCTCTGAATACGTCGCAGGGGAAAACAACAGATTTCTCATCGTGAATGTGAGAGAAAGCGAGAGAGAGAGGGAGAGGGAGGAGAGAGGGAAAGAGAGACGTCTTAGGATTAACCACATTCAAACACGTTTTGGTTTGTGTGAACACTAAGACCACCGCCGGCGAGGATGAGAAGAAGGATAAGCGGCAACATAAATATGATGCGTCGCTAAAATAAAGAAGATAGACGTACTGTGGTCTTAAGTGATGGTTGTTCGGTTAAGAGTGTGTTGTGTTTTTCTCCCGTTGCAACGCACGGGCTCTTTTGCTAGTACCTACTAATAAAGCAAGGTGCGTTTCACCAGTTTTTTCATCCGTTCACCGTCGAAAAGATTTTTTTTCTATCCGAGGTGGTACTAAATTCTTATGCGTTCGTCTGCTAAAAAAAGACTTTTCCGGAATTTCGTGCGTGGGCTGCACACTGTGGCCCAACGAAGTCAACCCACTTATTTTTCTGCCCACGCAACTGTGCAAATTCTATTTTCCGCACAGGGCGACAAATAGTCGGAGCTTCGCACAGGACAACGAATAATGGCTGGACTATTTTCCTTTGTCTCTGTGTTTTATTTTTAATCTCCTTCCCCTATCTATTTTTTCACTTCCAGGTTTATTTTTCTTATAGATTTCATAAATTTAAAATTATCAAAAAACATTCAGAATAAAAAAAAATTATAGAAAATGTTCAGAATTCTAAAATTTGTTGCTATTTTGAAAAATATTCGGAACTAGAAAAAGTTTCCAATTTTTTTGAAAACATTTATTGTTTTTGAAAATTGCTCGACATTTCTAAAAAGAAAATGGAAATTTGGAAAATGCTTCAAATTCGAATAATATTCTTGTTTTAGTGAAATTTTCACAATTGAAAATAATGCTAAATGATACACGTTTTTGGAAAATGTTATGAATTTTCAACACATGTTCCGATTCTAAAAAAATGTTCACAAATTCAAATAATGTTCACGTTTTTACTAAAAAGTTGGTGTTTTTTTAAAAATGTTTATCGATTTTAAAACATGTTCCTATGTCAAATTTTGTTCATGTTTTTCTGAAAGTGTACATAGTTTTCAAACAACTGTTCAGGATTTAAAAAATGGTTCATGTTTCCTACAATATTCAGAAACTTCTTACCTTAAAATCTCCTCGATTGAAAGAAAAGTAGATTGAATAATTCATGGGCCTTTTCTAGCGTACGATAACGTAATAAAACTTTTAAATGCCCTCAATTAATTAATGGAAAAATAGCGGATTGATTACTTCACATCCGGCGAAACGGAGAAGCTGAATGTTCATTTTTCACGCGCGCATAGGGTTTTACTTGCACAAATAATTCTCACTAATTTTAAATGCATACTAATTTTTCTCCCGTTGCAACGCACGGGCATATGTGCTAGTCTTTCATAAAACCAAGTGCCTTTTTAGTCAAATAAACCCTTGACCATCTGTTCTCTGGGTTTAGCGCTTTCTGTGTCTGTCCCTACCAAGCTAATGTTTTTCGGTCATAGGTGTCATCAGAGATGATCAAGCCTAAGGGCAACTCCAACACGTTGACCCAAATGAATGGTTGGATTTTGTCCGCCGTTTGTCCGTTGGGTACAACCATGTGGATGCCGTAATCCGGTTTTGTCCATCAGCACGTAGGTAAAATATTAAATAAAAGCAGCCATCAACCCGCGCAGAAGGTTGCCAGCGCCGCCGCCTGCGCATCCTGCTGGTGCTGCGACGCCTGCTGCTACATTGCTTGCCGCTCGGCCTCCATCTCACGCTTTGCTGCCTGCTACTTGGCCTCCAATGACTGCCGCTCGGCCTTAAACACGTGCTGCTCGGCCTCCATCTCACGCTTTGCTGCCTGCCGCTCAGCCTCCAACGATTGCCGCTTGGCCTTAAACATGTGCTGCTCGGCCTCCTTGTCGGCCGCCCACCAACACGGGCCAGCACGACACATACACGGCACCATGCTCGTCCACGAAAACGAATGCCATGGCTCCACATGCTTAGGCGCGGGCGATGCTGGTGGCGGTGGGGGTGTGTTGGCGTCCACTCCGGCCGCCGATTCGGCCAGCATCTGCGCAAGGCAAGGCCACCTGGCCAGCTCTTAGCGCTCGAACTCCTCAATGGCCAACCTTGTGGCCTCCTCGAGGGCCGCAATATAGGACCCCTGATCCTCCTCCTTTAGCACGACGACAGTGGAGGTGGAGCAGAGAGCGCGCTGTGGTGCACGGGGCGCACCCTAGAAGGAGGACCAACGACGCTGGTCGTGCTCGATGGCGAACCACGCATCCCAGTTTGGTGAGTCCACCGTGTACGTTGAGTCATGATGGAACCCGACCGGGAGGTGAGTACGACGACCGTGGATCTCCGCCAACCGCACGCGGCCTGAGACCAGCATCGCCGGGACCGGCACACTGTCGGGGTTGAGATGCCACCCATGTGGTAGGTTGACATTGGGCCACGACACCGGCACACCGTGCTCCCGGTAGTACCGTCAGAGGTGGACCATCACGTATAGGCGAAAGCGTGCTCGCGACTTAGTACCTGGCGGCGCCATGGTTACGTAGGGCGAGTCACGGTGCCAGTACGAGTTGCCGGCCTCGTGGCCATGCTTGCCAGCCTTCATGGTGGGCGGCGAGCTAGGGTTGGTGTCCGGCGGCTTGGGGGCAAGAGGAAAAAGAGGATTGGTGAGGAAGTGGACTGGGCGCCCCCCACCGCACATGTGGCATTAAAAAGGATGCACATGGACTAGTTTGTGTGGCTGACTTGCCTGCCCGAGCGTACGCGTGAATTACATAAGACTGGTGGGAGGTAGTTGGAGGTCCGGCCCGAGGTGGACACCAAGTGGACGCGCGGCGCGTTCATTCCATGTCCATATGGACGCAATCGGGCCCAAATTTGTTGCGGAAATGCATCCACACGTACACGTGAAGGACATAATTTGCGTTGGTGTCCTCACGTTGGGCCGTGGTTTTTAGACTCGTGGACCCAAACAGACACAACCGCACCAAATGGGTCGGCGCATTGGAGTTACCCTAAGCTCCTCGCAAAATCTCCTCGTACAGCGCCAGGTCTTGGACTACAAGTGTAGAAGTGCATGCTCTAGCCAATTTGGGGTTTATGATGTGGGCAGCGAAAGCGGGGCAGGGCACAATTATTTATTGCGTCCTCTGGATTGTAAGTTTATGCACCTAACCAGTTCACCCATCAGACCGATCTGATGGAAGAGACTAAGCAATACTTTTATACGTCAACACTCCCCCTCACGTGTGGCTCCCTCAGGCCTAAACGTGGACCGAAAGTGGGGTGCAATTTAATTGCCCCAGCCGGGTCTTGAACTCAAGACCTCTTGGCTCTGATACCATATAGAAGTGCATGCTCTAGACAATGAAATCAAAAGACCGGTCTATAGGAGAGGGTTGGACATTATACTCTAACAATAACTTTTCGAAGCCCTCCCGCCCGTTAGTGACACCAAATGGCCACTGCTTTCCCAACACTTTACTCACACCACCTCATACAATATGCTTTTGTAAATGAGATTATGCATGAAGAGATCGGCTCTGCCCTGCGTAATAGACTAACCTCTGTTGCTACAAAGGAACTTGCTGCGGTACGCGTTTTACTACAGGGGGTGCTCCTCAACGATCACGATCAGCAAGATAGAAGAACTCTGATTGGTGGCGAAAGCTTGCCAACAAAAATGCTTACTCTACAATGTACCAAGCAGTGATGATCCCGCACTGGCTCAGGTCAGGTCCTCCAAAGTCCCAAACTAGATCAAGGTTTTTGGACGGCTACTCCTACATGAGAGATTAAACACGAGCAAAAATTTAGTCAAGAAGAAGATTGTCGACTCCACGAACTGCCCCCTATGCTTGCAAGCACCTGAAGACTGCACCCACCTCTTCTTGCTCTTCCCAAATGCTCGGGCTATTTGGGGGGCCACGGGCATCAAAATCATCTAGAGCTTTAAACTATAACCGCACATTCCAGCATCTTTGCAAACATTCATGACCTTACTAATCACTCTGGAAAATCTGTGATTCGAAGAACACTTGGGTATTTAGGAAAATTTGTCTCACGGCTATGAATGTACTTAAAAATATTTCGGATGATCTGTTACTTTGGTCGCATAGGCTAAAGAAACCAGAGCAAAAGAAAGACGCCTGTCTGTGGCGTGCCTACTTTTTTCTCTCGGTAAATGATACAATGTCCACCAATCTGAACTAATGAACTGCACATTAGCAGAATCTAGTGCAGCGGATCAAAATTCACGTAATTCTTGTCAGAACTATTTGTGGCACCTGAAGCTATGTGACAGAAATGTACTTGCATGTAGTATGTATTACAGTTTTGGTACTGTGAAGTGAAGCTGAGAGATAGAGAGAGTTGAAATATGTTTAACAATGAGGTTAGCAACCAACTCTCATGATCCCAGCGAGCACAAATCATAGGTGCGGAGTTTAATCCCCCCATCGGTTAAATCTCATAAAAAAATGTACAAAGGCACATTTTTTTCACATTTGCTTTGCTCTCATTTATTTCTTCTGAATACAAATGTCGGATGTATTCTCCTTCTTTTACTTGACCTGCTCAAACAATTTAATGTGTATGCATGATACAATTTAAATCTCATATATCTGTCCGATGAGGCTTCATCCAAGATCTCAGCCAAACCTCTTATGGATTAATGAATGCAGACAACTACGACGTCCTAGCTAATAATTGGTAACACGTCATGCATTGCACAAGCACTCAATTTCATCTACCAACTGAACCTACTCAAGAGGAAAACTTACCATGCACAACTAATATTTTTCAGATCAATTTCTAGACAAACTAAATGACGGGATGCCTTTGAGTCTTGAAGGTTTTAAAACTCCTTCAAAGCCAGAGATCAAAGAAGGAAGCGGAATGAATGAGCTTGTCAGTTCTGTCTAATATCTCAACTAGCACCATCATACAACAAAAGTTGTATTGTGGATACGATACCTAGACCATCAAGATGTTGTTTGGTAGATAAAAGTGGTATTTTGATCCCCGGTTAAATAAGCAGAGGGCAGGATAGTGCAAACATGAATGAATAAGGTGAAATATGGAGAGCCCAACACCATCGAAGAAACTTGACAAGCATGTGGCATATATGACAACGAGTAACATGCATGCCTCATGTGCTATATTTCAAATAAGATTGTTATTTCTGGGTGCAAAAACCTATACATCCGGGAAGCATGTGACAAGACTTTGTCCATGGTCTGTCACACTATTCGGATAATCTTCCTTAGACTTGATTATATATTAGCTAAATAAAATTCAAAGTATCAAATAGATGCAAACTTCAAAAGTACTTACCCAAATACACAGAAAGTTAAAGGCAATAAAAAAACCAAATGATAAGTGGCACTCCGGCCTTGCCGTTTTTCGTTGGCAATTCCAGTCACTGAAGGCCAGGGTGACAAATTTCAATGACTCACGATAAGTTTCCGTCAAAAATAAACTGAAGCATGAAAGTTGTCATTCTTGACAACTAAAGTTACCATTCTCGCATCACTAACTTGCCGTAAAAAATGTTCGAAGTTACCATGTGCTCGTACCTGACGTGTAGCACTTGTCAGGGTTCATAGTTCGTCAAGCGTTCATATATACATATATATAAAGTAATTTGGGAGCCTTTATGATTTAGCTGTTTATGGCATGACAGAACTTCCTGCCCCTTCATCCCCGTGAGCACCTCGATGTTTACCATCTTGACCATGCATTGACGCCGCAAACCACACCTTCCACGTCGTTGAGTCAGCAGTGCTTTCAGCTACAATCGCTGGCATGTCACAGCAGGTGAGCAGCGGCGTGTCCATGGTTTGTCTATCTCAGTAATCTTCCAATACTTGATTATATACTACTCCCTCCATCCTATAATATAAGACGTTTTTTGACACTAGTGTAGTGTCAAAAAACGTCTTATATTACGGACGGAGGGAGTAGTTAAATAAGATTTAAAGTATCAAACACACCCGCGGACTTCGAAAGAACTTATCCAAATAGACAGGAAATCAACGGCAATTAAAAAAGCGCACCTTTTCAAGCTATGTAAAAATTCGTTCTTTGAGGTTACAAAAAACCAGAAAAGTAGTTTTACATGTGAATCATCTAACCAAAATACCGCAGTAACTGACCGGCTGTCACAAGGAGAAATCTTGAATGCAGTGCAAAATGAGGCACATAAGAAAAATCACCAAATCTAAGTGTGTCTTAACAATTTAGCTGTTTATGGTACGGCAGAACTTCCTGACCTGCCCATTCGTCCCTGTAAGCACTTCGATGTTTCCCATCTTCACCATCGACGCCGCAAACCGCACCTTCCACAACAAGGAGTCCGCAGCGTTTTCCTGCACCTTCGCCCCTGTGTCGTTGCGGGTGAGCAGCGCCGCGTCCGACGTGAACAACACTCGCCTAGCGACAGCGTTCTTGAAGAACTGGTTGCTCAGCGTCGTCGGCGCCACCGCGCTGTTGTTCACCACCGGGTCCGGCGCACCACGCACCGGTGCTGGGCACGTCTTCTTTAGGTCTGTGGCGTATGCGGAGTCCATTGTCGTGTCCACCTCAGGGTACAGCCGGTTGGTGAAGCCGGAGCAGTGTGCCACACCGATGGAGTGCGCGCCAGAGAGAGCCACGAGGTCATCAACATTGAGCCCCTTCCGGGTGAAGCTGCCGACAAGGTCCTCGATTCCGAAGAAAGGCGACGGCATGTTCGTGACGACGGAGAAGGCTTTCGACACATTGCCGTCACGCCTCCCGGAGCGGACGTGGTAGGAGAAACCGGCGGATTTACTGACAGAGTCGCGTGCGGCGAAGGCGAGGACATCGGCGCAGGAGACCGTCAAAGGACACACGGCCTCGACGGCCGCCTTGATCTTGTCGACGGCCTCATACCCAGCCAAGGGAATGGCTGACTTTTCCGGCTGGGGGTTGGAGTTCGAGGAGTCCAGAAGGATGGAAGCGTCACAACCCTAGTGACATCAACGTCCAAAGTTGTTAGCTCAACGCAAAAACATATAAAAAGTTAAACTAAGTGTAGACATTGTAGAACTATTTTCAGTCATGTTATAATAAATGGAAATTATATCATCTTGAAGCAATGGTATATTGGGATGTTCATATATAACACAAAGCAATAATAATAAGAAAGAAAGGAAGAAGGAAATGTTAAAGTTATGAAAACCAGAAATTGATTACGTACCATTACAAAGCAATCGTGGAAGTGCATGCGAATTAAGGCCGCAGCAATACTTGGGTTGCCGTCGATCAAGTTGTAGACGGTATTCTTGATTGTTTCCTCGGCGTTGGGGCACGACGAACTGTAGAAATTGTAGGGCAATTCTGCAGATGACATGGTGATGAGCGTAGCCTGGAAGGCCACCATGAGCAGCTGCACGCATGTCAGCTTCACCATCTTGCCCAGCTTCCTGAAGTTCTACGCTAAACAACAAGGGATAGTATCAAATGGGTGGAAAATGTGCCTGAAAGAATGTATGCCGGCAGATGATGTGATGTGCAAGGCATTGGATGTATTTATAGACACGTACAGGTTACAGATGCATGTAAGGATCAATCATCTTGGACATTTAAATTGACGTAAGGGATTTGAGGAATATTTGGAGGTCAATTATCACAAGAATATTAGCTGGTTGTTGTCTATGAACATGGGTAGCAACACAGCTAATCATTCGGAATTGTGTAGGCGTTGACATCAGTTGCATGCCTATCCTAGTGCAGGTGAATTTCTATACTAGATGATTTGACGGTTGTGATGATTGAAGTAATTGACCTAGAATGACGTCCTTTGTGCTATTTTGTTATTAATACATGCAAGCTCATTATTAATTGCTGCTTTCTTTGTCCTAATAATATGGAGCAAAATTCACTTGTTTTTTCGTTCTCCCTGCATTTTGAAGTTTTCGTTGATGTTTCCTTAAGTCATACTGTACGCTAGCTAAAACACTTTAGAATACCCGCATCTCTAAAAATTAGTATTACCTCGGTCCCAAATTCTTATCTTAGATTTGTCTAGATACGAATGTATCTAACAATAAAACGTGTCCAGATACATAAAACTTGTCTTGCAGGTGAACATGGGTTGCACAAGCTAAAAATTGTGTTGTGCTAATCACACAACTTCACAAAAGGTTCCTTGGAGATCACAAGCAGCCCATCGTGCTGACATGTCCGTTTCTTCTTCTTTTGTAAGAAAAGACACCTTTGATGTGCAATGTATTGGATGTATTAGGAGTTTAGGACAGATGTATGTAACTACTAATCAATTAGGAAATATAAATAAAATAAGGGATTTGTGGAATATTTGGAGTCAATAATCACAAGTATATTAAACAGTTTTTTTTGTCTATGAACATGGGGAGCAACACAGCTAATCGTTCAAATATTGTGTAGGCGTACTGGTTGACATGCATTAGTTGCATGCCTGTCCTAGTACCAGTTGATTTCAATAGAGAATTTGACGGTTGTCTTAATTGAAGTATTTGACCTACAACGACGTCGGTTGTGCAACTAACAGCATACATGCAGGTTATTAATATTAATTAATGGCTTGCCCCCCTAATCATTTGGAAGGGATTACTTTTTGAGTGCGCATGCCTCTTTTTGCGCATTTTGAAGTTTAAATTGATTTTTTTATTCTATATTTCTAAGAATGCTAGTTGGAACACTTTATAACACCAGCATCTCTATAAATAACTTATAAGCATGTGTGCGTTTACTTTCTGTGTATTTCGACAAGTACTTTAGAAGTATGTCCTTGTTTGAAACTTTGGTTTTTAGTTAGCTACTATATAATCAAGCGTAAGGAAGGTTACCGGATAGTGCGGCAACCATGGACAAATCCTATCATACACTACATGGATGGATAGGTTTTTGCACCCAACGGTGGAGGTAGTGTCATTGTGTAACCACATGTAAGACACTCGTGGATGGGGCTCTCCCCCCTCTCCTTTAATAAATGATACACACGCTTGTGCGTATTCTAGAAAAAAAAATTTGCTCCCAAAAACAATAAGCTAATTGCCAACACGGGTCGTGAATTGCACATTTTACATGGTACTCCCTCTGAGTAGTGATCTAAAAGATCCTATATTAGTTTATGGAGGGAGTATCATACTTGTCACATGCTAGTCAAGTTTCCTCGGCAATGTAGGGCTCAATATATATCCTCTCATATTTCACCATATTCATTCATGTTTGCATTATCCGGCCTTTTGCATATTTAGCTGGGAATCAAAATGCGACTTTTATCTACCAAACATCATTCTGATGATCTAGGAATCATATAGAAAATATATTTATGGGGCACCTATGGCTCAGGTGCCTTAAAAATATATTTGTTTCAGTCGATTCTTCTATGAACCGTTGGATTCACATCGAAGGTACATCATTGAAGCGTTCAGCTATTTGTCCTGTGTTGGCTGAGACTTGCGTTGTTTCAGTAATGACTAGACCATAAAGGCGCGTTGCCGTGCCCGTGTATCTTAGCAAAGGAATATACTTATACTTGGTAATGCCACGATGGTTTAGATATGTTTTGTAATATGTGATGATTTAAGTACCTACCAATAAAATGAATTTATAGTGTAACATGAATTCACCCACCCATGCACACATTGTCAAATTGATTGGTATGGTGGGGAGCATAGAATAAATGGACAACAAAGCTTAGATAGGCGAGTGCACATGCTAAGTGCAAAGCAGCATGGTTTAGCAAGACACCTAAAACTAAAAAAAGTCTAGCATCTCTATCGACACTGAAAAATCCAAAAGTTTAGTGTATGTGATAGCATCAAATCCATCCTGTCTAACACAATGGAGAGATCAATGTATGTAATATTATTAATATCAAAATGGAAATGGAATACAACTGCAATGACTAATGGTTGTGTTCGTTTCATCTTAAATGCTTGGAGATTATTTGGTATAAACTCATAAAGCCCGTAAACATTCCTAGACAGCTTATATTTAGTTCTTGTATCTTTATTAAGGGTATAACATCTTAAGCTTCAAGTTAAAATCGGCAAGCATAAATGGTAATGCTTAGGTAGATGATATTAGTCTAGACGTACATGTAAGAAACATGATCCTTACTCTATGACCTATGGGGACACCCTCGAAGGCTAGATGGAAATATATTGGCCTGAGAATTTAGAGAATCGGTCAAATCATGCCTTGATGATGTGGAATTTCCATGACTGATGAGCCTGAATCTTGGGCGATCAGAGACCAATTACACGGGGAAGGCCCATGAATAAATCGCTTTCCTGCGATCATAGAATTAGATGTGTTGTAAGGATTTTAAATGACATAATTTGAACCACGAATTTGCAGCAAATCTCTTACCCCTTCTTACGTGCTAGAGTTCAGAATGGAACACAACGCTTGAGTGATATGAAAGAACATCCAGCAAACAGCAGCGCACCAACAAGGTAGGTGAGTCGGGAAGTATTGTTGCACTCCTGTCCCGGGTAACGATGAAAGTAGGATGTCAACGTCGGCGGACGGGTTGCCGTCAAATGGAGGACACGCCTAAAGATCTGTCGCCACCGCCGGGCCTAGGGTTGGTGGCTGTCAAAACGGACCGTTGACAGTCCGCGCTGCGAGATTTCCAGCGCTACCGCTGTGGTAGAAAACCTCAATATATTTTGAGAGATCGAGGCAAACAGGGAGTATGGACCTCCACAACCAGCAACAATTACGGAAGGGGGCAGCGGAGTTCCATCGCCATGAATCTGCCGCCGGTGATCTGAGGTCGCAAACAGGGATTATTTTTTTGAGACAAACAGGGATTTTTTTTGGGAGACAAACAGGGATGGAATTACAACTCTGGAGTGAGGTTTATATTGGGCCGTCCAATCTATTGGTCAGGTGCCACGGCCCAGTGCACGAGAGACCTCCCAGGACGGTTTGCGGAGCAGTGGCCCCGGTTACATTTGCAGGCTGTTTCGCACAGCGGGTTTTGCGTCGGGTGAGGCACAAGTGGGCGCTGCGGACGACCTGATCTGGTGCGTTTGTTGATGGATCCAACGGTATACTTATTGAATCGCTGTGAGTCGCTGTGAGTGCGCGTAGGTAGCTGTTATACTGTTTAGTAGGAGTAATTAGTAGCAAGGCGGTCAAAGCCCAAAGACCAACAAGAAAAAAATACTAGTACTACTAAACATCATCTAAGCCCACTCCATCAAAAGCCATCAAATAACTAGATGGCTGGTGTTGCTAAAAAAAAAACCAGATGGATGGTGTTAGTAGTAGTTTTTTTTGTCTTTTTTCTTGAGAGAGACGTACTAGTAGTGCTAGACAGTAGTACTACATATCATCTAGCACGTGGCTATAACTAGTTAATTGTGCATACGCCCGCATTTTACATGCAAAGCACTTGCATAAGCATCACCATGTATATGTATGCTTCGCTTTGACAGTTATATTTGCTTTCACACAAATACATAATAATATATAAGAAAATAATAGAGGGGAAAAGGAGGATACTAAAATCCAAATTCTAGTCTACTATATTTAGCAACCATCATCATGCCAAGTCTTTTAACTAGAATCAATAAATTGCATTGGTTATATCAAATTTCTTTAACATTTTACACCATGCATTTTAAGATGTGGAAGTATAAGATCAACACAACGAGTTTGTGCAAAGAACATTTTTAATCTAGAAATGAACAAAGAAGACTGAATTGCAATCTAAGGAATAAATAATCATGTAAATGGTGTTACCCAAAACAAGAATGTGAAAATCCGATGAAGAAAAAACAGTCTAGGGAAGAAAGAATTCTAGAAGCAGTGTTACTTCAAAAATTATGCAAAGTATAAAAGCCTACTAAAGAAGAAATTACCATGAAAATTGTGTTACTAAAAAACCATTAAAAATGGAAACACAAAAAAAGTATTCAAAGCGTAAATAATGGGTCCAACTCAGATGATTTTTTGGTATAAGTCACTTTTTTGGTGTAAGTCACCTTTTCTTTGCTACGTGTTACTAGTTTTTCTTTTACTACACATGTAGACTTGCACAACCTTTTCCAAAAAGAAAGTTTGTATATAATGTCTAGGGTTAATTCACATATGTGGTCGTGCACTTGGTTAAAAATAGCAACGACAAAGGGGACGTACAGTACGCATAATTACTTTTCTTCCCATTACAGATAATCATAATCTAAAAACACAATAATACTAATAATAATACTAGTGAATTGTGCGTGCTTTGCCCATCATTGAAATATATAAAAACATGAAAAATACATTTGAATATATATTTCCTTTCCTAGAATCGTATTGGACAAGATCCAACTTGATTCTTACCTCTCTAGCATCCAGATTGTTCTAGTCTCTTTTTTATGAGAGAATCAGATAAGCATGCGGAAAGATGCTTCTAGAACGCATGAGATAATAGAGTTGGGGCTTCAGTTAAAAACGTGCAAGAATCCTATGTGTTGGGGATATTACTACTGAATATAAACCGGCCTGGAGGGGCCGGGTTATGCCCATAAGGAGTTAATCATATTTGAAGCCCATGAAGACAAGGAGTATGGCGCTTTACAGAGGAGATCTAACACGGAGGCCCAGGGCCCAAAGGCGGATTAGGGCCCATAGTCATAAACCGCCATATGATATGTAACTTGTGTTGTAAGATAAGAAAGGGTAGAAACCGAGCCGGACACGTTGATGAGCCAGCCTCGGGATTCTGTAAACCGCCGGGCGTCAACCTGTGTATATAAAGGGACGACCCGGCGGCGGTTTAGGGACAACAAACAACAGTTCGAGAGCCAGGCATAGCGGATTCACTCCCTGGTCATCGAAACCCTACCAATTCCACATCAACTGGATTAGGCCTCTACCTTCACCGTAAGGGGCCGAACCAGTATAAACTCCCTACATCCTTTGTCCGCTTTAACCCCTTTAAGCTAACCCGTCGCGATGGCTCCACGACTATGTCCTTCCACTAGGACATCTGCCGTGACGAACGATTTTGTTGCAATAGACCCGAATCATTGTAGTGGTGGAGCTATCGCACGATGGTTTCGAGTTCTTAGAGGGCAGCTTCGAAGAGCTCAAGGGATACGCTGTGGGCCGGATGACCAAGAGTCATCGCGACAAGCTCTACATCGACGACGCAGGCTGGGGCCCCGAGGCCGGCTCAATTGAGTACGGGTACCGGGTCCCCTTCGGCGGCATTCACGTTTTCATTGGCAAGATCGGCGAACCAGGCCCTGAGCTGGACATCTGCACCGACCTCGTCGAAACGGCTCAGCGTGCAAGACCTGCCCGGATTCGGCCCGCCGTGAAGCGTGCCTTCGTGGGAGTCATCCACGGAGCGGAATCTGAGGATAGATCGGTGTCTAGTGGTGAAACCGTCGTTTACTCTGATGACGAGTCATCTACCGGAGAGACCGAGTCATTGTACCAACTGCAAGATGGCCAGTTTGGGGGCTGTTCCAACGGCGACAGTATTCCGGACCCCCTTGATCCGCCGAGCCGAGTTGCTATCTTTGTTGGGGAACGTAGTAATTTCAAAAAATTTCCTACGCACACGCAAGATCATGGTGATGCATAGCAACGAGAGGGGAGAGTGTTGTCCACGTACCCTTGTAGACCGAAAGCAGAAGCGTTAGCACAACGCGGTTGATGTAGTCGTACGTCTTCACGATCCGACCGATCAAGTACCGAACGCACGGCACCTCCGAGTTCAGCACACGTTCAGCCCGATGACGTCCCTCGAACTCCGATCCAGCCGAGTGTTGAGGGAGAGTTTCGTCAGCACGACGGCGTGGTGACGATGATGATGTTCTACCGACGCAGGGCTTCGCCTAAGCACCGCAACAGTATTATCGAGGTGGACTATGGTGGAGGGGGGCACCGCACACGGCTAAAAGATCAAACGATCAATTGTTGTGTCTCTAGGGTGCCCCCTTGCCCCCGTATATAAAGGAGCAAGGGGGGAGGTGCGGCCGGCCAGGAGGGGGTGCGCCAGGAGGAGTCCTACTCCCATCGGGAGTAGGACTCCCTCCCTTTTCCTTGTTGGATTAGGAGAAGAGGGGGAAAGAGGTGGAGGAGAAGAACGAAAGGGGGGGGGGGCGCCGCCCCCCTCTCCTTGTCCTATTCGGACTAGGGGGGAGGGGCGCGCGGCCCTGCCCTAGCCGCCTCTCCTCTTCTCCACTAAGGCCCACTATGGCCCATTAACCCCCGGGGGGTTCCGGTAACCCCTCCGGTACTCCGGTAAAATCCCAATTTCACCCGGAACACTTCCGATATCCAAATATAGGCTTCCAATATATCAATCTTCATGTCTCGACCATTTCGAGACTCGTCGTCATGTCCATGATCACATCCGGAACTCCGAACAACCTTCGGTACATCAAAACATATAAACTCATAATATAACTGTCATCGAAACGTTAAGCGTGCAGACCCTACGGGTTCGAGAACTATGTAGACATGACCGAGACACATCTCGGTCAATAACCAATAGCGGAACCTGGATGCTCATATTGGCTCCCACATATTCTACGAAGATCTTTATCGGTCAGACCGCATAAAAACATACGTTGTTCCCTTTGTCATCGGTATGTTACTTGCCCGAGATTCGATCGTCGGTATCTCAATACCTAGTTCAATCTCGTTACCGGCAAGTCTCTTTACTCGTTCCGTAATACATCATCCCGCAACTAACTCATTAGTTGCAATGCTTGCAAGGCTTAAGTGATGTATATTACTGAGTGGGCCCAGAGATACCTCTCCGACAATCGGAGTGACAAATCCTAATCTTGAAATACGCCAACCCAACAAGTACCTTCGGAGACACCTGTAGAGCACCTTTATAATCACCCAGTTACGTTGTGACGTTTGGTAGCACACAAAGTGTTCCTCCAGTAAACGGGAGTTGCATAATCTCATAGTCATAGGAACATGTATAAGTCATGAAGAAAGCAATAGCAACATACTATATGATCGAGTGCTAAGCTAACGGAATGGGTCAAGTCAATCACATCATTCTCCTAATGATGTGATCCCGTTAATCAAATGACAACCCATGTCAATGGCTAGGAAACATAACCATCTTTGATCAACGAGCTAGTCAAGTAGAGGCATACTAGTGACACTCTGTTTGTCTATGTATTGACACAAGTATTACGTTTCCGGTTAATACAATTCTAGCATGAACAATAAACATTTATCATGATATAAGGAAATAAATAATAACTTTATTATTGCCTCTAGGGCATATTTCCTTCAGTCTCCCACTTGCACTAGAGTCAATAATCTAGATTACACAGTAATGATTCTAACACCCATGGAGCCTTGGTGCTGATCATGTTTTGCTCGTGGAAGAGGCTTAGTCAACGGGTCTGCAACATTCAGATCCGTATGTATCTTGCAAATTTCTATGTCTCCCACCTGGACTAAATCCCGGATGGAATTGAAGCGTCTCTTGATGTGCTTGGTTCTCTTGTGAAATCTGGATTCCTTCGCCAAGGCAATTGCACCAGTATTGTCACAAAAGATTTTGATTGGACCCGATGCACTAGGTATGACACCTAGGTCGGATATGAACTCCTTCATCCAGACTCCTTCATTTGCTGCTTCCGAAGCAGCTATGTACTCCGCTTCACACGTAGATCCCGCCACGACGCTTTGTTTACAACTGCACCAACTGACAGCTCCACCGTTCAATGTAAACACGTATCCGGTTTGCGATTTAGAATCGTCCGGGTCAGTGTCAAAGCTTGCATCAACGTAACCATTTACGATGAGCTCTTTGTCACCTCCATAAATGAGAAACATATCCTTAGTCCTTTTCAGGTATTTCAGGATGTTCTTGACCGCTGTCCAGTGGTCCACTCCTGGATTACTTTGGTACCTCCCTGCTAGACTTATAGCAAGGCACACATCAGGTCTGGTACACAGCATTGCATACATGATAGAGCCTATGGCTGAAGCATAGGGAACATCTTTCATTTTCTCTCTATCTTCTGCAATGGTCGGGCATTGAGTCTTACTCAACTTCACACCTTGTAACACAGGCAAGAACCCTTTCTTTGCTTGATCCATTTTGAACTTCTTTAAAACTTTGTCAAGGTATGTGCTTTGTGAAAGTCCAATTAAGCGTCTTGATCTATCTCTATAGATCTTGATGTCCAATATATAAGCAGCTTCACCGAGGTCTTTCATTGAAAAGCTCTTATTCAAGTATCCCTTTATGCTATCCAGAAATTCTAAATCATTTCCAATCAGCAATATGTCATCCACATATAATATCAGAAATGCTACAGAGCTCCCACTCACTTTCTTGTAAATACAGGCTTCTCCAAAAGTCTGTACAAAATCAAATGCTTTGATCACACTATCAAAGCGTTTATTCCAACTCCGAGAGGCTTGCACCAGCCCATAAATGGATCGCTAGAGCTTGCACACTTTGTTAGCTCCATTTGGATCGACAAAACCTTCCGGTTGCATCATATACAATTCTTCTTCCAGAAATCCATTCAGGAATGCAGTTTTGACATCCATTTGCCAAATTTCATAATCATAAAATGCGGCAATTGCTAACATGATTTGGACAGACTTAAGCATCGCTACGGGTGAGAAGGTCTCATCGTAGTCAATCCCTTGAACTTGTCGAAAACCTTTCGCAACAAGTCGAGCTTTATAGACAGTAACATTACCGTCAGCGTGAGTCTTCTTCTTGAAGATCCATTTATTTTCAATGGCTTGCCGATCATCGGGCAAGTCAACCAAAGTCCACACTTTGTTCTCAAACATGGATCCCATCTCAGATTTCATGGCCTCAAGCCATTTTGCGGAATCTGGGTCACCATCACTTCTTCATAGTTCGTAGGTTCGTCATGGTCTAGTAACATAACCTCCAGAACAGGATTACCGTACCACTCTGGTGCGGATCTTACTCTGGTTGACCTACGAGGTTCAGTAACAACTTGATCTGAAGTTCCATGATCATCATCATTAACTTCCTCACTAATTGGTCTAGGCGTCATAGGAACCGGTTTCTGTGATGAACTACTTTCCAATAAGGGAGCAGGTACAGTTACCTCATCAAGTTCTACTTTCCTCCCACTCACTTCTTTCGAGAGAAACTCCTTCTCTAGAAAGGATCCATTCTTAGCAACGAATGTCTTGCCTTCGGATCTGTGATAGAAGGTGTACCCAACAGTCTCCTTTGGGTATCCTATGAAGACACATTTCTCCGATTTGGGTTCGAGCTTATCAGGTTGAAGCTTTTTCACATAAGCATCGCAGCCCCAAACTTTAAGAAACGACAACTTTGGTTTCTTGCCATACCACAGTTCATAAGGCGTCGTCTCAACGGATTTCGATGGTGCCCTATTTAACGTGAATGCAGCCGTCTCTAAAGCATAACCCCAAAACGATAGCGGTAAATCAGTAAGAGACATCATAGATCGCACCATATCTAGTAAAGTACGATTACGACGTTCGGACACACCATTACGCTGTGGTGTTCCGGGTGGCGTGAGTTGCGAAACTATTCCGCATTGTTTCAAATGTAGACCAAACTCGTAACTCAAATATTCTCCTCCATGATCAGATTGTAGAAACTTTATTTTGTTGTTACGATGATTTTCAACTTCACTCTGAAATTCTTTGAACTTTTCAAATGTTTCAGATTTATGTTTCATTAAGTAGATATACCCATATCTGCTCAAATCATCTGTGAAGGTGAGAAAATAACGATATCCGCCACGAGCCTCAACATTCATCGGACCACATACATCTGTATGTATGATTTACAACAAATCTGTTGCTCTCTCCATAGTTCCGGAGAACGGCGTTTTAGTCATCTTGCCCATGAGGCACGGTTCGCAATTACCAAGTGATTCATAATCAAGTGGTTCCAAAAGTCCATCAGTATGGAGTTTCTTCATGCGCTTTACACCAATAGGACCTAAACGGCAGTGCCACAAATAAGTTGCACTATCATTATCAACTCTGCATGTTTTGGCTTCAGCATTATGAATATGTGTATCACTACTATCGAGATTCATCAAAAATAGACCACTCTTCAAGGGTGCATGACCATAAAAGATATTACTCATATAAATAGAACAACCATTATTCTCTGATTTAAATGAATAACCGTCTCGCATCAAAAAAGATCTAGATATAATGTTCATGCTCAACGCTGGCACCAAATAACAATTATTTAGGTCTAATACTAATCCCGAAGGTAGATGTAGAGGTAGTGTGCCCACGGCGATCAGATCGACTTTGGAACCGTTTCCCACACGCATCGTCACCTCGTCCTTGGCCAGTGTTCGCTTAATCCGTATTCCCTGTTTTGAGTTGCAAATATTAGCAACAGAACCAGTATCAAATATCCAGGTGCTACTGCGAGCTCTGGTAAGGTACACATCAATAACATGTATATCACATATACCTTTGTTCACTTTGCCATCCTTCTTATCCGCCAAATACTTGGGGCAGTTCCGCTTCCAGTGACCAGTCTGCTTGCAGTAGAAGCACTCAGTCTCAAGCTTAGGTCCAGACTTGGGGTTCTTCTCTTGAGCAGCAACTTGCTTGCTGTTCTTCTTGAAGTTCCCCTTCTTCTTCCCTTTGCCCTTTTTCTTGAAACTGGTGGTCTTATTGACCATCAACACTTGATGCTCCTTCTTGATTTCTACCTCCGCAGCCTTTAGCATTGCGAAGAGCTCGGGAATCGTCTTATCCATCCCTTGCATGTTATAGTTCATCACGAAGCTCTTGTAGCTTGGTGGCAGTGATTGAAGAATTCTGTCAATGACGCTATCATCCGGAAGATTAACTCCCAGTTGAATCATGTGATTGTTATACCCAGACATTTTGAGTATATGCTCACTGGCAGAACTATTCTCCTCCATCTTACAGCTGTAGAATTTATTGGAGACTTCATATCTCTCAATCCGGGCATTTGCTTGAAATATTAACTTCAACTCCTGGAACATCTCATATGCTCCATGACGTTCAAAACGTTGTTGAAGTCCCGGTTCTAGGCCGTAAAGCATGGCACACTGAACTATCGAGTAGTCATCAGCTTTGCTCTGCCAGACGTTCATAACATCTGGTGTTGCTCTTGTAGCAGGTTTGGCACGTAGCGGTGCTTCCAGGACGTAATTCTTCTGTGCAGCAATGAGGATAATCCTAAAGTTACGGAACCAGTCCGTGTAATTGCTACCATCATCTTTCAACTTTGCTTTCTCAAGGAACGCATTAAAATTCAACGAAACAACAGCACGGGCCATCTATCTACAATCATCATAGACAAGCAAGATACTATCAGGTACTAAGGTAATGATAAATTTAAGTTCAATTAATCATATTACTTAAGAACTCCCACTTAGATAGACATCTCTCTAATCCTCTAAGTGATCACGTGATCCAAATCAACTATACCATAACCGATCATCACGTGAAATGGAGTAGCTTTCAATGGTGAACATCACTATGTTGATCATATCTACTATATGATTCACGCTCGACCTTTCGGTCTCAGTGTTCCGAGGCCATATCTGCATATGCTAGGCTCGTCAAGTTTAACCTGAGTATTCCGCGTGTGCAAAACTGGCTTGCACCCGTTGTAGATGGACGTAGAGCTTATCACACCCGATCATCACATGGTGTCTGGGCACGACGAACTTTGGCAACGGTGCATACTCAGGGAGAACACTTTGGCAACGGTGCATACTCATGTGGCAAGTATGACAAGGTAACATGTACAACTCATGAGCTGCATTGCTACTTATATTTTATTATTATTGGTTGACAAAAATCTATCCATACAAGTAGCATGTGACAAGATTTTGTGCATGATTTATCACACTATCTTGATGATCTACCTTTCCTGGATTCTTTTTATGTGACCTTTCCTAGACTTGATTATATAGTAGTTTGAGCTATGATCGTCCAACCAAGTAAGCATATTGCAGAATTAGTCGAAGTTCCACATGAGAGTGGTGACCCTAGGATTTATATTTTGTTTCATGTCGCGCCGTGGTCTTATTATGAGAGACCAACATGCATACTAAGTGTGGGTGCGCTCGCATCGCATTTAACATTTATTTACAGTTAATTATGCATGAGAAATTTAGTGAGAGATCATCTTATAATGCTACCGTCAATCAAAGCAAGATAAGATGCATAAAAGATAAACATCACATGCAATCAATATAAGTGATATGATATGGCCATCATCATCTTGTGCTTGTGATCTCCATCTCCGAAGCACCGTCATGATCACCATCGTCACCGGCGCGACACCTTGATCTCCATCGTAGCATCGTTGTCGTCTCGCCAATCTTATGCTTCTACGACTATCGCTACCGCTTAGTGATAAAGTAAAGCATTACAGGGCGATTGCATTGCATACAATAAATCGACAACCATATGGCTCCTGCCAGTTGCCGATAACTGGTTACAAAACATGATCATCTCATACAATAAAATTTAGTATCATGTCTTGATCATATCACATCACAACATGTCCTGCAAAAACAAGTTAGACGTCCTCTACTTTGTTGTTGCAAATTTTACGTGGCTGCTACGGGCTTAGCAAGAACCGTTCTTACCTACGCATCAAAACCACAACAATAGTTTGTCAAGTTGGTGCTGTTTTAACCTTCGCAAGGACCGGGCGTAGCCACACTCGGTTCAACTAAAGTTGGAGAAACTGACACCCGCCAGCCACCTATGTGCAAAGCACGTCGGTAGAACCAGTCTCGCGTAAGCGTACGCGTAAAGTCGGTCCGGGCCGCTTCATCCAACAATACCGCCGAACCAAAGTATGACATGCTGGTAAGCAGTATGACTTATATCGCCCACAACTCACTTGTGTCCTACTCGTGCATATGACATCTACGCATAAAACCTGGCTCGGATGCCACTGTTGGGGAACGTAGTAATTTCAGAAAATTTCCTACGCACACGCAAGATCATGGTGATGCATAGCAACGGGAGGGGAGAGTGTTGTCCACGTACCCTTGTAGACCGAAAGCGGAACCGTTAGCACAACGCGGTTGATGTAGTCGTACGTCTTCACGATCCAACCGATCAAGTACCGAACGCACGACACCTCCGAGTTCAGCACACGTTCAGCCCGATGACGTCCCTCGAACTCCGATACAACCAAGTGTTGAGGGAGAGTTTCGTCAGCACGACGGCGTGGTGATGATGATGATGTTCTACCGACGCAGGGCTTCGCCTAAGCACCGCTACAGTATTATCGAGGTGGACTATGGTGGAGGGGGCCAACGCACACGGCTAAAAGATCAAACGATCAATTGTTGTGTCTCTAGGGTGCCCCCCTGCCCCCGTATATAAAGGAGCAAGGGGGGAGGTGCGGCCGGCCAGGAGGGGGCGCGCCAGGAGGAGTCCTACTCCCACCGGGAGTAGGACCCCCTCCCTTTTCCTTGTTGGATTAGGAGAAGAGGGGGAAAGAGGTGGAGGAGAAGAAGGAAAGGGGGGGCGCCGCCCCCCTCTCCTTGTCCTATTCGGACTGGGGGCGTGCGGCCCAGCCCTGGCCGCTCTCCTCTTCTCCACTAAGGCCCACTATGGCCCATTAACCCCTGGGGGGTTTCAGTAACCCCTCCGGTACTCCGGTAAAATCCCGATTTCACCCGGAACACTTCCGATATCCAAATATAGGCTTCCAATATATCAATCTTTATGTCTCGACCATTTCAAGACTCCTCGTCATGTCCATGATCACATCCGGGACTCCGAACAACCTTCGGTACATCAAAACATATAAACTCATAATATAACTGTCATCAAAATGTTAAGCGTGCGGACCCTACGGGTTCGAGAACTATGTAGACATGACCGAGACACGTCTCCGGTCAATAACCAATAGCAGAACCTGGATGCTCATATTGGCTCCCACATATTCTACGAAGATCTTTATCGGTCAGAACGCATAACAACATACGTTGTTCCCTTTGTCATCGGTATGTTACTTGCCCGAGATTCGATCGTCGGTATCTCAATACCTAGTTCAATCTCGTTACCGGCAAGTCTCTTTACTCGTTCCGTAATACATCATCCCGCAACTAACTCATTAGTTGCAATGCTTGCAAGGCTTAAGTGATGTGTATTACCGAGTGGGCCCAGAGATACCTCTCCGACAATCGGAGTGACAAATCCTAATCTTGAAATACGCCAGCCCAACAAGTACCTTCAGAGACACTTGTAGAGCACCTTTATAATCACCCAGTTACGTTGTGACGTTTGGTAGCACACAAAGTGTTCACCCGGTAAACGGGAGTTGCATAATCTCATAGTCATAGGAACATGTATAAGTCATGAAGAAAGCAATAGCAACATACTATATGATCGAGTGCTAAGCTAACGGAATGGGTCAAGTCAATCACATCATTCTCCTAATGATGTGATCCCGTTAATCAAATGACAACCCATGTCAATGGCTAGGAAACATAACCATCTTTGATCAATGAGCTAGTCAAGTAGAGGCATACTAGTGACACTCTGTTTGTCTATGTATTCACACAAGTATTACGTTTCCGGTTAATACAATTCTAGCATGAATAATAAACATTTATCATGATATAAGGAAATAAATAATAACTTTATTATTGCCTCTAGGGCATATTTCCTTCAATCTTCATGGCCGGTACACAGTCAGCGCAACACTCTTCGACCACAGCAGCGATGATATCTGGTTCAGCGGCGGCAACAGGAGCTGGGGCAGGAGGCCCTGCGCAGCCGCCGGTTCAGGTGTTGTCTGATTTATTCTATGCTTTGGCAGCACTGTTGGCCGCTGAAGTTGACCCGGCGGATCAGGATCAGAATAACGCAGAAATTGCGAAGGTGAAGGATCAGATACCTCAAGCCAAGGTAGATCTGGCAGCTGAAAACACCCGGATGGTTGCAGAGCAGGCCGAGTTGGATGCACAGGCTTATAGGCTTATGTTGGATCAGAACGCATCAAACGATGTAATGAGGAGAAGGTACCGGTCCCACCTGTCTCCGGGTATGAGGCTAGGAATCTTTTTAATACGCCAGGAGCAGGAACCAGCAACCAGCCAGTGGTAAATCGGGTAGAAGCACCTGAAACTGGGGCGCCGGTCCAGCCACGCGCAACGGATCCACCTCGTCAGAATATCCCGTCACAGCATGTACCGACGCCTCCAGGTCATTACTCCAACCCCTTGGATAACATAGTCGCTGCCGCTTCACGATTGGCAGCCCTCCCGGTCGAAGGCGAGTCCCCTGTAGCAGTTGAGATGCGACGGGCTTGGGAGCTCCTTCAAACAGCTTTGACTCAGCAGCAGGCTTATTCGTACAGCCACGAGAGGATTCATTCCACCCCCCCCGCCCAATCCGGAGTTACAGCAGGCATATGGATGAACCGGCCGTACCAAGTAGTGCGCGGAACCGTAACCCGCCTCGAGGGCATAACCCGGCCGGTGGAGGCGCTAATGCTCAAGATGTGGTGGATTAGTGTAGAGAACGTCGAGAAGCCGAGTTAGCAGCGCAGTATGCGGCCCGTCAGCTCACCCCGGTTCGTCCGACAACTTCGGTGGAACCAGGAGTTACCTCCAGTTCTTTGGGGGTGCCGTGTCTCACCCCGGCTTTACGTAATGTACGGCTGCCCAAGGATTTCAAGGGTCCTCGAAAAGTGCCCAATTACACTGCCGATTTATCCCCCGAATCATGGGTTGAAAGTTATGAGATGGCAATGGAGATGCTGGATGTGGATGATGCAGCATGTGCTAAATATTTCACCATGATGTTGGAAGGAACAGCTCGCACTTGGCTGAAAAGTTTGCCGGCTAACTCTATTGGGTCATGGGCCGAGTTAAGGGCCCGGTTCATCCAGAATTTCAAAGACACGTGCAAGCAGCACATGTCAATTGTGGACTTAGCTGCCTGTGTCCATGGAGAAGGTGAATCGACAAGTCATTGGGTGCGCCGGGTTTCAGAAATCTTGCATTCATCGGACCCATCAATGCCGATACGGCAGTCTTAACGTTGGAAGGCAATTGCCGGTTCACGCCTCTGAAGTTGAAGTTGGGACAGCTCAAGCGTCACTGCAATGACATGGGAACGCTCATGGCAGCTTTGGTTAAGTATGCCGACTCTGATAGTACCAAGGACCCTGAGTCTGATGATGAAAAGCCAGGAAAGGGAAAGAAGAGCGGCAACACTAAAGGGCAGCAACATAACCCGGCGGGCCATGGAAACAACGGTAAGCGTAAAGCGGATAACAGTTTGGATTTTGTGGCTAACACCAACACGCAGAATAATGGTCAGCGTCGTAAGGGTAAGCCACCCCCGCGGAGTGGAGGATCAGGTGTCAATCTGGAGCGCCTGCTAAATCAGCCTTGCCCAAGGCACGAAACGAATGAAAGGCCAACTACGCACCATTGGAAGGATTGCTTTATTATGTGAGAGTTCAAAAATTCGGATCTTTTCCAATACGATCATGGACCGTCCGGTGGTTCAGGGCTCGGTTCTCATGGGCCGGGTTATGGTGGAGGCAGTTCTGGCTCAGGATTTCAAGGTAATCAAAGCGGCTATGGCCATCAGGGCAGTCAAGGCAACTAGGGGGTTATAATCAACAGGGGAGTCAACAGCAGCAACAGTCGGGTTACCAGAGCAACCCGAAGCAGTTGCATAGTGGGCAATATCATGTCCTCACCACTAGCCTGTGCAAGCGCGATCAAAAGCTTCATAAAAGGGCAGTGAACTCCGTTGAACCGGCGGTGCCCCGTTACTTGCGTTGGTCTGAGCAGGCCATCGTGTGGAGTCGAGGGATCATCCGCCCCGGGTTGATAATCCGGGTCATCTGGCATTGGTGGTGGCGCCTCAGGTTGGAGGGTATAAGTTCACCAAGGTGCTCATGGATGGAGGGAGCAGTATCAATATCCTTTATTATGAAACCTTCTGGCGGATGGGGTTGACAGATAAAAATCTTAAACCGTCAAACACTGTTTTCCATGGCGTGGTGCCTGGTAAATCGGTGTATCCAGTTGGTAAGATAGCTCTGGAGGTTGCTTTTGGAGACGATCATGATTCAAGATCAGAGACATTGACTTTTGAGGTGGTGAAAATCAAGAGCCCATATCATGCCCTGTTTGGGCGGCCGGCTTATGCTAAGTTCATGGCAAGGCCCTGTTATGTTTATCTGTAGCTCAAGATGCCGGGTCATAAGGGGACTATCACGGTACATGGGAGCCGTAAGATCGCGTTGGAATGTGAAGAAGGTGATGCGGCCTATGCTGAGTCGGTTTGTGCAACAGAGGAGTTGAAGTTCTACAAGGATAATGTTGATCCGGCGGATATGACCTCTTTGAAAAATCCAACTACAGAGCATGATCCGGCCTTGAAGTTTAAATCGGCTGATGAGACTAAGCTGGTTGATTTTGTTCCTGGCGATTCATCCAAGCAGTTCAGCATCAGCGCTAACTTGGATCCAAAATAGGAAAGCGCGCTCATCGAGTTCATCCGTGAGAACCGGGACATCTTTGCATGGAAACCTTCTGACATGCCAGGTGTACCGAAGGAACTCACTGAGCACACTCTTAATGTTGATCCCAAGTTTAAACCGGTCAAGCAGTTTCTTCGCCGCTTCAATGAAGAAAGACGCAAGGCCATTGGTGAGGAGGTAGCCAGGCTCTTGGCGGTTGGATTTATAATTGAAGTATTTCATCTAGAGTGGTTGGCTAATCCAGTGCTAGTACTTAAGAAAAATGGCACTTGGCGTATGTGTGTGGACTACACAGATTTGAACAAGGCTTGTCTAGCGGATCCTTTTGCTCTCCCTCGTATTGATCAGATTATTGATGCGACGGCGGGTTGTGAGCGTCTAAGATTTCTGGATGCTTATTCCGGTTATCATCAGATCAAGATGGCAGTTAAGGACCAGGAGAAAACAGCTTTTATAACTCCCTTTGGAGCCTTCTGTTATGTGTCTATGCACTTTGGGCTAAAGAGTGCCCAGGCGTCTTATCAGCGCTGTGTGCAGAATTGTCTTCATAATCAGATTGGGCGCAATGTTCATGCTTATGCAGATGAAGTCCGGGAAGGAGGAGACATTAATAGATGATTTGAAGGAAACTTTTGATAATCTCCGGGTTTACAAGATAATGTTTAATCCGGCCAAGTGTGTTTTTTGTGTACCGGCAGGCAAGCTCTTGGGTTTTCTGGTGTCTAACAGGGGCATTGAAGCTAATCCGGAAAAAAATCAAAGCTATTACGTCCCTGGCTAAACCGGCGTGTGTCAACGATGTTCAACATCTAGCGGGTCGTATTGCAGCGCTGAGCCGGTTTATCAGCCGACTGGGGGAGAAGGCTATCCCTCTATATCAGATGATGAAAAAGACAGACAATTTTGTCTGGAGTGATGCTGCTAATGCGGCGTTTGAGGACTTAAAGAAGCAGTTAGCCGAGCCACCTGTCCTTGCTGCTTCGGTCGATAAAGAGCCGCTGTTGTTATATGTGGCTGCTAATGCCCGAGCTGTCAGTGTCGCCATTGTGGTAGAGCGCAAGGAGGCTGGGAAGGAATATCCGGCTAATATTTGAAGCTATTGACACACTATATAGGGGTTATAAATAATAATAATAATAATAATAATAAAGTTATCTAAGATAAAATGAATTAGGGGCATTGGTGTCAGCCTAAAAAGGAAAAAAATGCAAAAAAGAAAGAAATTACACACATATTATGTAGAAATTGCACTGTTCCATAATATGCAAAAACTACCCTATATGGGTGTAGAAATTTTTAATAAACGTACACACACTTGTTTAAATTATAGAATGTAAAGCGGATGTACACACCCACAATCACTTTTTTCCCCTTACACATAATCATAAACTACATAAAAAAACAAAAAAAATCTAAGCTAGAATGAATTAGGGGCATTTGTGTCACCCTAAAAATTAAGATTTTTTTAAGAAAATAAGTTAATCTAACCTATAATGAATTAGGGAGAGTGGTGTTACCTAAAAATGAAAAAAATGAAAAAATATTTAAAAATTATTCTGAGATAGAATGAATTAGGGGCTTTAGTGTACCCATTAAAATAAAATAAATGTAGGAAAAAAATACAAGCCCCCACAATCACCCATAATCTATCTCCCACACACACACGCGCACAGCACATGCACACAAGTGCGTCACACACACACAACAGTCTCAGGACACGAACACATACAACGAAACCGTATATTTCTTGTTGTGATGTCATAGCTTGAGATATCAGAGGAAACTGACAAGCTCGTATTCGAAGGAGGGGGCGTGCTCCATTAACAGTGAATCATAAAAGTCTGAAACTCATATTCATCCAAACTAAGCAAATCTGGATTTGAACATGAATAGTGCATCAACATATTAATAGAACTTTTGGAAGCAGCTGCTACAGATGGAAGCTTATTTCCAACTTACACTATTTCGGTTTGCAGATAACCATGAAAAGCAGCATCCCCTTGAAAACTCAACTGACCTGCAAATTTTCCCCCACGTCACCCTTATGCCCAGTGAATCAACGATCTAGGATTTCAATTCAGTTGTACGTGCAAGAGGTCCACTCCCACACATGGTGACTTCAAACCACACTAGTAGAAAAAGAGGCTTCCATACGCCCCCATTAGTCCCCAAAATAATCGAACCGCGACCAAAGGGGTCTTTAGTCGCGGTTCGGGAGGAGACCCGCGACCAACTATCTGGGCCCAGCGCGCTCGGTCGACAGTTGGCGGACGGGAGGGGCTTTAGTCCCGGTTGGCCTGGCCAACCGGGACTAAAGATCCTCAGGCTGGCCCGAAGGCCTTTAGTAGACCTTTAGTCCCGGTTGGTCTGGCCAACCGCGACTAATGGGATTTGAGGCATTAGTACCGGTTCATGGCACGAACCGGTACTAAAGGCCTCATTTTCAAACTCTACCCCCCCCCCTCCGATCGCCTTTTCAGTTTTAGAAAAAACAAAAGAAAATGATGGAAATGTCAAAAAATAAAATAAAATAAGTTTCCCATGTGATATGTGGTCTAGTTGTTGGGAAAATTAACAAATATGAATTTCGACTTTATTTGCAAAATCTCTCTGGAATTTCTTAAAATGGGCATAACTTTTGCATACGAACTCGGATGAAAAAGTTTTTTATATGAAAAATCATCTACTCGAAAAGTTACATCCGAATTTAACCGGGGGAACCCTGTTAAACATTTTCAAAATCCTCAAAAACCTAACAGAAAAAAGTTACGGGGCTTTTAAGATCTGGAGAGGCAAAAAAATCCAAACTGTGGTCAAACAATGGTCAAACTAATTATTCTAGAATATTAGTGTTACTAAATAATTATTGTTTTTTAAAACAATAGTTTCAAACTCAAACAGTGAAATGTGTCACTTCGTGCTCAAGCTAAATTCCTGAGGGTTAATAGAATTGACATCCTACTATTGTCAGGAAAACAACAAGTGCAGACTTGGAAACGAGGGAGAATAGAACCCGGAAGTTAAGCGTGCTCAGGTTGGAGTAGTGAGAGGATGGGTGACCGTCCGGGAAGTTAGATGATTTGAAATGATGAGGGGTGATTAGAGATTAGAGGATAAATTGAGCAGTGATGAGGGGTGGTGATTAGAGATTAGAGGTTAAAATAATTCAGAAATTTGAAAATAAAAAAAATTAAAAAAATTCACAAAGAAACCAGGTTTAGGGGGGCTAAAACCCTAAACCTGCGGAGGAGGCCTTTAGTCCCGGTTAGCCACGAGAACCGGGACTAAAGGTCCTCCGCCCGACGGACCCCTGGCGCCCACGTGGACGGGCCTTTAGTCCCGGTTATCCACGAGAACCGGGACTAAAGCCTTTAGTCGCGGTTCGTAAGAGGCGCGACTAAAGGGGGGGTCTTTAGTCGCGCATATTTAGTCCCGGTTGCACAGCCGGGACTAAAGGCCTTTGCGAACCGGGACTGAAGGCCCATTTTCTACCAGTGCCAGGCTGCTATTTGGTTCCCAAGCCAAATCATTACATTCAGTAGATACATCCGATGTTTCTTTTAGATCTTGTCACTACAGAATCTCACTGAACCAAGCAAACTCATTCTTTAAGCAGGGCACTTCCATTGTTTCAGGCACTGACATAGCATTAACAAGCATATTTAGAGATTCAAGGGTTTGTAAATAGCCAGTGGATTGTAACCATGTTGAAAACCAACTGACAGAACTGACACATTGCTTTTAAAAGATGCTATCCAGAGCACGAACAAGGCACTGTTGTAATTCGATAATTTCTACTAGTACAAAGGTTATATATATAAATACAAAAAATAGAAATGCATTGACTAAGAAAATAAATTGAAAAGGATGTGAGCATACTGATCAAAATCAGTCATAAGCATTAGCGAAAGGACCTTATTCAATCAAAAGGGATCATGCCCAACGCTGGACTACTAGAACAATCCCAGTAAATTTGTTTCCTTTTCTTAGCCCTACAGTTATAAGATGGTTATACACATGTCAAATAGACGAGAATTGCTTTTGCCGAGTTTAGTAAGGTTCTACCGAGTTTAGTAATGTGTAGTACAATAGACAAGCATACTTGCATACAAATTAGGTGATACATTATCAGAAATGAACTATCGATACATAAAAATGATCTCTACTCCTATAAAAATCTGAGTTGGTGATGATGGTGTACCTGCTATCTTGCGTTTCGGATCGTCAGATCTGCATCTGACGCACAACACAAAGCAATCTGTGCAATTTTACACAAAGACACCCGCTTCACGTGACACATTTGCAGATAGCCCCTCCAAGTCCCATCTCTCCCGTTCAGCACTGGCGCCCCCAACTCATCAAAGTCCATCAGAAAAAGAAGGTACTGGAAGAACCACCGATCGATCTAGCTAGATGTCACTGGAATCGATCTCGCTAGATGGCCGTTGTCGGCGCCGTCCACCCCCAAGCCTCTCATCAGCCCCAGAGCTCACCACCACCGCAAAATCCCGTCCTCCCCGCCATCTACTCCGCCCCCTTTTGCCCGTCTCCTCCGGCGCCGGCCTCGGCAAGCACATACGCCGCCGATGCTGCCCGTCCGCCGACTCGTCCTCATCTTGTGCCGCAGTACAACCGCCCATCATCTCCACCACGACGCCCTCTTCCGCGTCATCCCCTACACCCCTCCCCCATCTCCTGCGGTTCCAATGCCCGCAAGTGCGCCGCTACCGCCGTCCGTGCCCTGACGCCTCTCTTGCTTCCTCCCTTTGTTGTTGCAGTAGCCCCACCACCCACCGGCACCACCTCATCCTCCTCATCGCCATCTCTTCCGCCCGCTCCCCGTATCCTCCGACGTCGACCTCCAGAAGTACGCCGCCGGCTGCGCCGCCACCTACTGCTACCCGCCGGAGGATTTCGGCTGGTGGCAAACTACTCGTTCCCGGCAGTGCCAGTGCCAACTACCTCAAGCCACTGTGTTTGTTCCCAAATCCCAACCACGTTCATCCCTCCATAAGTTTTGTGTTTCTCTGTCAGACCCAAAGAAGTTTGTCATTGTTTTGGAGCAGAGATGTGTGATTTGTGCAGCTATGTGATTGAAACCATTGCTTCTCCTAAATATGTTTAAAAACTAATTGGTTGTGGATCTGCGAAGTACCTCGAGAACTGCAGATTTATCCTTGGGGAAATTACTGAGAATCATCCCCTCGGGTTGTTACTAGATTTTCTATTCAATATTCAGATTTTTTTCCATTGTGATCTATGTCAGATTTATTGCTCAAGGAAAATGGAGCAGTGTTATCAAGCATTGCTAAATGTCTTCTTAAGTGGAGAAGATATATCAAGAGCTACTTACAAGGAAGAGAGATAAGCTTTTCCACTTTGTTGTATCAAGTAATTTTACTTCCCCGTATATTAATTATTGTGTATTGAACGGAATCTGAGTAATCCTTTTTTAGAAAACAGCATATATACACTTGTGTAGTTGTATGAGATTAATGGAGCAAGAACGGCATGCAGTATTGTCTTCGTCACATCCACTAGCAGAAAATTTCTATTTGGAAATGCTAATTGAAAAAAGGTATGCAGCATTAGTAATATCCTTCTAATATGTGGTTTGAGAGAGATTCCCGATAATGAGTGTTGTGTTGCTTGTAGATAGATTTTTCACGACTTCAACATGTGCCTTCCTCCTCATCGTGTGTTACCCTAAACCCCTATGAGTTCATATATCAGTTTTAATTATCAGCAAGTAAATTTTGATATTCTATAACGTCTGTATGATTAGAATCCCATGGGAAACTGTGTATTTTTTCCTAAGACAATATATGACTTCAGACTCATATACCTACGTGAACCTGCATAATTTTTAGAATTTTTTTTGAACAAGGTATATGTCATGTTATTTTAATTGGTTTTGGAAAACTTTAGTATTGTTTGGTCGGGGCCACATCAGATGCACCTCTTGAGAAGCTGAATGATAATTTTGAGGTGTCTCATGAAATCTAATCATAACTTGCCTTCTCAAAAGAAAAGGAATACATCATTTATTTGATTCTTAGCTTTTGGTTAGAACCGTCATGCAAAGTTTACCTCACAAACTGGATTTTCCCCTATACTAGCTTATTCTTTGTTTTTCTTAAGATTCAGCGATATAAATGTTAGCAAATAAACCAGTGTCTTGATTAGTAGTTTGGCAGTGTTTCTAGCTGCAGCTTTCGTCAGTAGTTTCAGTTAGCAGTTCTCTTCAGTAGTTTCAGAAGTTTCAGTTAAACTGTTAGCGACGCCTGAGGACGTGGGCTGTACGATCCCGAGGCGCGTTTGTAGGCCTGTAAGGACTTGTTCTCGGTCGTGGGATGGCACGATCCGATAAGAGGGCAAGACCTGGGGCATGTTTGTTTTCTGTTAGAGATAATAAAAGTGAAACAGAAAAGCAGCATTCAGAGCGCTACACAAACCTTCAGTGTTCTTCCTCTATTCTTCTTCCACCTTGGGTGATAGAGAGAAAGAGCAGAGAGATTTTGAGGGAATTGTGAGTGCTGACAATAAAATCGAATATTCAATATGGAGCCAAAGCAGCTCTAGGATGAACGGTGTGAAACAAAAAAAAGAATAGAAAAGTCTGATCTTTTTGCAACAAACATATTTGTATCTTCTAACAAAATACATTTTTTTCTTGAAGAAACTCCATATTTAGTGATTTGTGCTAGAAAAAGTGGTGCCCATGGAAGTGTTTTAAGACTTAACAGCACCAATTTTTTTTCTTCCAGATCACAACATGTTTTGTTTCTTCATTAATATTTACACAGTTATAATGCTTGATATGCTTGAGTGTTTGGCAGGAGCACATGAGAAGGAAAGAGGGAAACTGATATCACCATATTTAATTGTCTTCTTAGGGACATGTGATTTCTTTTAATATGGTATTATGTAGTATGCATGGCTACACTAACCTAGGATTGGAACATAGAAGAAAGAGGACGGTTAGAGATGAAGGCACTGAACATCAGAAGACGGACACCGGAGTTGTCATCAACAAATCACCTCTTGTAATTAAACTATTCGAATATTTTGTCATACGATATTTATGCAGATGTTGTTCCATAGCAATGTATAACTACTACTCCCTCCGTAAACTAATATAAGAGCGTTTAGATAGCTAAAGTAGTGATCTAAACACTCTTATATTAGTTTACAGAGGGAGTACACTAGAATATGTGTTTGAACTCAGTTCTTACATGTCATGTGTCAGATATTTACATTGTATGAATAAACTTCGGATGACTGGCATTTATGATGTTTTCAATATTGCGGAATCAATTATTCATGTGCATGCAACACTTGAATTTTAATATACTCTCGTATGTATGCAAATTATATATAATGTGTTTCTATTTGCGTTTCCTCTCTTCATGGCGAGTTCTCTTGGATTCAGAGAAAAAGCTGGCAGTGTCGTCCCGATTGCCAAATGTGTGGTCAGATTTTCTATTTGCAGTCAGTAATGAGAAAACTGAGTAAGGGCTAAGGAGAACAAAAAGTCTTCCTGCAAGGTCAAGATGGTGAAGAGAAGGTTTGGCTTGGACGAACAGTATATGTAATCTCTAAGGAGACAAGTTCTTATCTTGAATCAAATGGCAAGAGATGTGGAATTCCATCGATTTTTGCTCGAAATAGTGTATAGAAATGGGTTCTTTGCAAGAAAGAATGGTTTCTACTAAAAAGGCGGCCGGAAACCATATGTTTGGTTGCGCTCGATGCCTACCTATAAACAATATAACATCGTTTGACCAATGTCTAGGAACTTCTTTTTGCGGGACATAGCAATGAATAGGATCTTGGAAATAGTTTAAATAAACAACAATGTTTCGCCTGATCTTTTGTGACCCCGTAGCGTAGCACGGGCATCTGACTAGCTAGTTAACTATAAAACTGCAGACAGGGCACAATTGGCTGCATCCATAGCAAGCACTGCTTGCAAGAACCGCTGCAAGATATCACATTGTGCCGTGCCAAATTGTGACCAAATCAAATAAGGATAAGCAAAGAGTATGCTGAAACACTCGACCAGCTCATACAGTTGGCGGACGCAATGACGGTGGGAAACCAGCATACAGTCGACCAGGGAAGATGGATTTGCTAAGCCCAGCGAACAGCTCGACCTGCAACGTCTTCAGGTCCACTGAGAAGTATCCAAACTTTAGCGCTTCTTGTGATAGCTCCCCTTGTGAAGGTGTGGTGTAGAACCCTTCTATAAGCAGGTATCCCCCAGCAACACCAATCAGAATCGCACGGCTTATGGGCAGTGGGATGACCTTCTCTGACTTCCAGTGGTTATTTCTCAGAACGCAGTACGTGAGGATATATGAGCCGTATTCACTGTACTGATCATACCATATAGTGAGCCTTCCAAGCGCTCCTTCCGCTGCCTCGACAATGACAAACCGGCTTCTCCATATTCGTTCAGGTGGGAGGTTGACAGCAGAGAACTCCAGGGTGTGCTTGTCAAGTAGAAGCAACTTGTTCAGGAAATGCAGATTCCAACAGAAGGATCCGTGGACCAACCTACGATAAGACAGCCCACTCTCCGATTTTTCAAACGAAGCAAATGTAGCCTTAGCATTCCATTGGCAATAAGTATGAACTTGCCATTGTCCATCCAAAGACGAGAAGACGAGAAGCAGCAGATGCATCCTGCATTCTGCCAGGCACATTACTCTGAATGACAATGGGTCCTCCTCATCATCGCCGGGAGCAAGGAAAGTCTCTAGGCCAAGTAGGTCCGATCGATGGACCATCGCTTTCAGGTTGCCGGGGACGGCGGGTAATAGGACGTAGCGGCGGTGCACTGGGTCGCAGACGGCGAGGTCCCTCACAAGAAATTCGCGATACTGGAAATCGCACACCTCGCCGTCAGGGCCCACGAGGATGGCGCTGCCGCTTCCGTGTTCTACCGGGGTGCAGTCGAGGAGAGCACGTCCGTCGAAGAAGTCGATCGGACTCCACGCACGGCCTGCGGTGGAGGGGAGGAAGGAGGAGCACGAGAAGTCGAAGTCGGCAAAGGCGCGGGCGGCGAGGGCGGAGGGGTGCGGAGGCAGGGCTGTGAGGAAGGGTTTGTGAAACATGCCGATGAGGGGCGGCCGGTGGAGGACACGATAGCGGCGCAGGAAGCCGTGACCGCCGATTACGCGGTGGAAGGAGGCGCAGGCGGTGGAGGCACGGGCAAGGTCCTCAGCCGTGGGGAGGCGGAGGAAGATTTCCTCGAGGAGCTCAACTGGGGTTTGAAGGAACGGCGGCTCCGGCGGTTGTGCTGGGTGGGAGGGCGGCGGCGGCGCCATCGGGTCAGGTGGATCAGATCGTCGACGAACGAACATTTATTTTTTCTTCTGTGGCGTCGTCGACGGGCTTATGTGGATCAGGTCGATGGGCTTGCTGAGGAATGAGCTTTGCTGTCACAGAGGAAAATATCTCACTCATTTCTCAAAACAAAAAAATCTAAAAACAAAAATCTAAAAACAAAACTTCTCAAAAAGAAATTCTCAAAACAAAATATGAAAAAAAGGCACTCTACCGGTGGCTTGTTTCATAGGGAATTCAACAATTGTGAGTTGCTTTATTAACATTTTGGCAAGGAGAGTAGATTCGTTGATAAATATATATGATCATTATCACACTATAAAAAACCAATGAAAATATTTTATTGAGGCCTATGCATGAATAAGCAGACAATGAAAAATATAATAGTTCAATGGCACCTCAACGGTTTGACTCTTTTTGGACAACACTATAAAATTTGTCACCGGTTAGAATTTTAGTGTTGTGATAGTGCTAGAGGACTATGTTGGACGGTCCAAAGTTATCACAGTGACAACTTGTAAGGTTGGACGGTCTAGAGTTTTGTTGGGCCAATGTCTTGGGGAGTTGAGTAAATAGCATAAAACTACTACTTTACAGGCTAAGGTTTCAAAAAACTACCGAAAATAAATTTTCTCTGATAACTACCAAGTCAGGTGTCGGCTGTTTCAAAAAACCCAAATTGCCGTGCGATTTAAAATCAATCTAGATTATGACAGGTCGGGCCCGCACCTAAACAGGACGTTTGTTTGACTGTTAGCTTACACATGGGGTCCACATGTCAGCCTCAACCTCCTCTTTTGAATCCTTTCCTCCCTGCCTCATTTCGTCGAGCACCTTGTGTGCGTGCAGCTCGATGGGGAGGAGAGCTCGGTTGCTCGTCAGGTACGAGAGGTTGGTTGCTTGTCGCGGAGGAGAGCTTGCTAGATACGGCGCGCGGCCTCAGATGTGACCATGGCGGGACAGGCGGCGAAGGTCGAGGTCCAAGGCAGGCTGGTGCCGTTCATGGCCGTACGCGGGCGCCGGGGCGCAACCGTCGCCAGCCAACGCCGGCGGCTCGATTCCGGTGGCTGCCGTAGCTCTCGCCGACCTGGCCACCCTCGCACGAGTCGGGCCTGCGCTCGGCGGCGGGAGCGGTCACCGCTCGGACTCCGGGAGAGCATGAGAGGGCTTGAGCGTGTGTTCGCTCCGGCGGGAGGGGGAGCCGGCTACGCAACACGACTGCGGGCGCGGGGACCGGTAGGCGGAGGTGGTGCGGTCCCGCCGGCGGCGGGGCACGACGGCGCGATGCCGGGCCGAGCTCGGAGGGTGCATCAATGGCCGCAGTCGGCGAGTTTGAGTTCGATGTGGGAGTAGGAAGGAAACATGCGGGGGTGGCTTTTGGAGCGCGGCGGTCGACGGCGACCTCGCCGGCGACGACGAAGAACACCGGGAAGGCAGATCGATGGGCGGCGGCGCTGCCACGCTGGGTCGCGCGCTCGTTGGTCGCCCTCGCCCTCGTCCGTCACTTCTCTTTTTTTCATTGCAAATGTTATTGCCAATGACACGTGGGCCCTGCCGGTCATAACGGGACAACTTAGCTGTTCAGTTAACCGCGTTGACTTCTGTGCCACGTGGGACCTGACGTGTGGGCCACATCTATCAGAAAACAGTTTAAATCTTAAGCACACGGCGATTTGGGTTTTTTTAAAACAGCCGACCCCTGACTTGTTAGTTATGAGAGAAAAATTTATTTTCGGTAGTTTTTTGGAACCCTAACCTGTAAAGTAGTAGTTTTATGCTATTTACTCGGAGTTCAGCCTAGGGCCTAGATGGCTCGTCAAACTAACTGGGACTCTTCTTTCCATTCTTCTTCTCGCTCTGAGTCCCATCTTTATTGGTCATCCTTGCTTCCTCACGGCCCTCACCTTCGACCCCATGCATACACAAGGCTCATGTGTTAGCTTGCACACCATCCTTACTCATGTCAAGTAGGAAGTCCTTCACAACTTCTTTGTGAGATTGAAACAGCAGGCATGTCGGATTGTGCAAGCACCTGAATCCTTATTTGCGAGAGTGCTAAAGGCCAGATATTTCAAGGTTGGTGGCTTCATGGTGGCGACTTGCACAAATGGAGGATCATACGCATCGCATAATATCCTTCACGGACGTGATCTGCTGAAATTGGAAATTATTTGAAGAATTGGTGATGGGTCTCAATTGAAAATTGCGGACAGAAATCGGATCCCTCGTAAAGGCTGTCTTAGAGCATCTCCAGCCGTGCCCCAGGAAGGCCTCCCCGGCGCCGAAAAACCGGCCCAGTCGCGTCCCAGGAGCCCGATTTTCGCCGGCCTGGGCCGAAATCAACGCCGGCGGACCCAGGCCGAACCCGGCGCGCTGGGGGCGCCAGGGGCGCCGGGACGAGCGGTTTTGGCACAAAAAAGCCGCGGGCCAGCCGCGTCAGCGACAACGCGCCTCGTCTTCCCCCAACGCCTCGGTTCCCGTGGGGAATCAATGGCAAGGCTGCCGCCGGTCAGCCTTGCCATTGATTCCTCACGGGCGGCGCGTCACGGGATGGCGCGCCGACGCCTCCCCTCCCTCGCACGCGTACACACGGGCGCGGCGCGGCTATATAAGCCGGCGGCCTCGCTCGCCAGTGGCCACACCAACCCCGCCCTCGCCGCCGAGCTCTCCCTCTACCTCTCCCGAGCGCCGCCGCCCAGCCCCTCCCTCTCCCTCCCCCTCTCCCGATGGCCGAGCGTTTCCCCGGAGACGAGGCGGCGGCCAACGGCTTCGGCCGCCGCACGCTCCGCGAACAGGAGTCCTGGCTCCTGTTCCAGGCGAACATCCCGGCGCCGCCGAACATGCGCGCTGGCCCGACGGGCTGGAGGCTCGGCAACGGGGGAGTGCCCATACCCCCGTTGCCCGACGCCGTGGCCAAACCCTCCTACTTCGCCGACGAGGTCGAGGTCGTGCGCGCCTCCCTCACCGATGCCCAGCTCTCCCTCCTCCAGTACGCCGCCGACAACCACGCGGCTTGGGCGGCGTACTTCGAGCGCCGTCAGCAGCAGCGGATAGCGTCCACCAACGGCGCGGCGGTGGTCGGCGGCCTGAAGAAGAGCGAGGGGCGCCACCTGTGGTGGGGCGTCCCCGGCCGCACACTCGAGGGTGTGCTGACACACCTCGAGGACGGCAACGACCCGCCGTTGGCGTACCCCCCGGCGAGGGCGGCCGCCCCGGCGCACCACCGACGCGACGGGCCATGGGCGCCAAGGAGGTTCGGCTCCTCCTCTTCTTCCTCCTCCTCGCGCTCTTCCTCGCACTCCTCCGGCACTCCGGCCCTGCTCGGCGTCAAGGCCAAGCCCGCGGCGGAGACGCCGCTCGGCCGGCGCACTCGCAGCGCCGGCATCGTCATCAACGAGGGCGGCCGGCGCGCCTCCTCGTCGGCTCCTCCTCCGCGCTCCGTCAAGCCAAAGACGGAGCTGGGGCTCGCGCCGGTGAAGGCGGAGCCGGGTCTCCCCGCCGTGAAGACGGAGCACGGCGAGGTCGAGCTCGACGATGACGCGACCCTTGAATGGGCACGCCAGGACTCCCTGAAGATGGCGAGGGAGCGCCAGTGCGCCGCTCTACGGCGCTTCGCGGAGCGCCAACAGGGCCGCGACGAACGAGGAGTCGTCGTCATCAACGACAGCGACGACGACGACGCGCCGTCGCCGCCGCCACCAGTCCGCCATGGCGACGCCGGGTCCAGCAGGGGCGCCCGCGTCAAGGAGAAGAAGGCCGACGATGACGATGGCGGTGAGGATGGCGGCGACGATGGCGACTACTCGGCGCTCATCCAGTTTCTTTTTTAGATTAGTTTATATATTTGCTATGTAATGAAAATCCGCGAACTTTGTCGGAATATATGCCCAAGTTGTCCGAAATTTGTCGTGTTTAGCCGAACTTCGCCGAACTTTGCCAAAATTTGATATATACTTTTATTTTTTGAACGTGTTTAGCCGAACTTCGCCGAACTTTGCCAAAATTTGATATATACTTTTATTTTTTGAACGCGCCTGGGGGCGGCCCTGGGGCCGGCGGCTGGAGACCAACTTACCCCAGGCCCTTTTTTGCGCCGGCTTACCCCCAGACGGCGATTTTAGGCGCCCCCTGGGGGCCAACGGCTGGAGATGCTCTTAAGCCATTGGGCTTGCGGAAACTGCCGGGTGCTCGATGTGTTGACCTGCTGAACATACATGGCAGGAAATGGCACGGCGCGAAGGCTACTAGTAGTTCTTGGAGTAGGACCAGGCTAACATAAAGCAAATCGTCATCGCAGGCCTGGATACACAGGACTACTTGGCATGGAACTATATAGAAAATGGCCAGTTTACGGTGCGTTCAGCGTACCACCTGTGCATGAATAAAAAAAAGGAACAAAGCGGGGTGAGTCCTTTGCACCGGTCAGATCTCGTCAGGGTTGGTTGGCGCTGTGGGCTGCACGGTACCAAACAAGGTCAAGGTGCACATTTGGAGGTTAATGAAGAATGGTCTAGTGGTGGGGAGGAACTGCGGCATCGACACATCAAAAAGGGAGTTTTTGCGCTTCTTGTGGATGTGAAGAGTACTTTTGGACATGCCCACATGGTTCATTTTTGGAAGAGACTACATAAAATCACAGCAGCATCGTGTGCTTCTATACCTAAGATCATCTCTTCGCATCACCAAATTAGGTGTTGGTTGTTGGAATGGCTGGGCAAAGGGATGCAACGGCTGCCTCCTCTCCAAGAAAAAATCTTAGGGTTCCTCTACCTCTCGTCGGCAACGCCACTAGTCTGCCTCATCTCTAGTGGCCCTAGGGTCATGGAGGCGCGGTGGACCCTGGCCCTAGCCGGCGAGAGGGGTCTTACTTCGTTTGTATGTGTTTTGTGAGTTTGTTTAGAATTTGTGTCTTTCTCATGAATTTGAGGCGGTGCCGGCTCCTTGAAAATGAAATAAGATTCTCCATGCCTAGCTCCTGTTGCGGTGATGCATCTAGCGTCGTAGGAGGGCGTGTGAAGGATGTGTCTCCATCTGCTCTCGCGGGATATGGTCGGTTGGTGTTTGGTGGATCTGCTTGGATCTAGTCTCAGTTCATCTTCGTTCATGTGTCCACAGGTTAGACCCTTTCAATCTATAGTTCACTTCATCATGACAGTTGCTTTCCGGATGCGTCTTTTGTAGGAGGGCATGAGGACTTTTCGACTGTCAACTACCCAAATTTGGCCCGCCGGTGAGGGAGGGACGATGATGATGGCCCGCGTTTGGCTCGCTCCTGTGCTTGTGGTTGTCGCTAGGTGATCCACGAACATGTATGCATTTTTTATTGTGTTCTTTGTACTGTCATGGCATGATGAATAGACTGAAAATTTTCGGAAAAAAATAATGGTTGGGGCAAGTTTCGGATGCTAAGAAGTCATTAATGCTAGAGACGTTATACCACTTTGGCTTTCTCTATTTTTTGTGCGAAAATTTCTAGTCTATTCATCTTCGATCACGATTGTATAAGGAACACTAGAAATAATACAAATTACACTCAGATCCGCAAACCACCTGACGACAGCTACAAGCACCAAAACAAGCCGAAGGCACGCCGCCATCATCGCCCCTCACTCGCTGGAGCCAGGAAAACTTGTTGTAGTAGATAGTCGGGAACTCGTTGTGCTAAGCCTCCATAGGACTAGCACACCAGAACAACCACCGCCGCCAATAAAGAGAAGTAGATCAGAAGGATCAAATCTAAAGACACACAAACGTAGACTAAATCTGAGCAGAGATCCACCAAAGACAACCACCGACCGAATCCTATGAGATCCACCGGAGAAACACCTCCACGTGCCCACCAATGATGCAATATGCACCACTGGGACGGTGGCTAGGCAGGGAGAATTTATTTCATTTTTAAGGAGCCGTTACCGTCTCGTCTTCCTGAGAAAGACACAAACACTAACAAAACTTAAGGAAACATCTAAAAACGAAGCCCTCCGCTGGCAAGAGCTGGGATCTACCGCGCCCCATGGCCCTAAGGCTGTAGGTGACAAGGCAGATCGACAACACCGCCGACGGGAGGTAACAACCCTAGTTTGCTTATTCACATGGGAGAAACGAAGGGGTTAGTCGCGTGGATCCCGTAGGTTGGCTTTCTGTGAACGAAGTGAAAAATGTGTATGTTGCTCAGCGGTTTGTGACGGTTTTTGCTTGGTCTTTCGTTAATTAATTAGATAAATATTTTCTGCTTAATTAATGGATGAGGCAAATCATTTGCCTCCATTTAAAAAAAATGACGGGATGATATGCTCACTGGATTTTATGGCACACAAGGTCTCAGCACCGGTGGAGGAATGGTCGCTGGTCATGAGCTGAGAAGGGCGCCTTGACCTGTTCAGGTTAAGGAGCATCGTTGGCTGCCACATGAAGATGGATGGGTTAAATTTTGTGAACATTCTTGCTAACCCGTGAACATCTTCAATGTAAAATTTCCCAAATTCAAGAGCAAATTTACAAATTAGTGAACGCCATTAATTTTTCAATATATTTTTCAAAATCATGAACATTTTTTAATCCATGATCTTTTTATAAAAAATCACTTACATTTTCAAATTCATGAATATTGTCTATTTTTTAATTAGGGTAAAACTGTAAATTTGTGAACATTCTTGCTAACACAAGAACATATTCCAAACTCTAAAACCTTTTTTTTTGAATATTTTATAATAATATAGTAAATGTTTAGGAAAACCAATAACTAATTTTCTAAGGCAGACGCCGCGTTGTTTTCAACCGAGTTTCTTATCCGGTGACATATGAAGCTTTTTTCCTTGATCGAGAGTGCACGAGGGAGCGCTTATAGGATCGTCCCAACCACACTTTATAGGGACAATTAGGAGTTCCCCTCTTCTGAAATCATGTTCCGCACGTAAAACAAGGAATATCGATGTAACACGCCCCCCCCCCCTCCCCGTCGATGATTGAACCGGACAATGAGAGGCGACCAACCATTTGTTTGCTTGTTCATTCGGTTTTCTATTTTTTTAATTATTTTCCATTTTTTGAATTTCTACTAGTATTTTATTTCTTTCCTTTTGAATTAATGAACAACATAAGATATGTTCAAAATTTAGAGACATTTTCATATTTTTTAAAAAGAAAGCCCATGATTTTTGAAATTTGGGAACAACTTTTAGTTTTCTAACTTCTTTAAATTCAAAAATATTCTTTAGAATCCGGGAACATTTTTAAAGTTCCCCAACCCTTTTTTAATCAGTGATTTTTATAAATTTAAAAACAATTTTGTAAAAATCATGAAGTTTTTCTGTGTTTTGTATTTTTTTGAATATTTTTATATGCCATGCATGGTTTTTATAAGAAAATAAAATCCATGATCGGTTGGTTGTTTGCTGCAGGACGAGTCAGCCTAGCTAGTAGTGGTACACTCCCTGGCGACCTTAGTTTTGTTCCTCGGTGAGCTGAATTTTCCAGAGTAAACGACCACACATAATGCAATCTTTGTTTAACATGTTGTGTGAACATGCGAACCAGCCATCACACGTCGAGCTCCGTGGAAGTCCAAACCAGAGACCACACGGAGTATAGTTAGAGCATCTCTAACGCCGGCCCTAAAACCGCCGAGCCCCGTGATTTAGCCTTTTTAATCTTTGAAGGAGACAAGCCTCCGAGCTGGGAGTAAACAAGCCAAACTTTCTACTGTTACGAGGGAAGTAGCTAGGAAAGAAGCCGCTCGCAAACAATCTCAAGATTCTATACCGTTACTTAAAAGCGGGGTAGTTGTATACTTATTGGGCACACGTTGACATTAATAATGATCTACAGACCAGATTAAATATGAATGGACGCTTCACACACATGAGCACAAAGATTACGGATTACTGCTCACCAATGCGCCTTGAGACCTGCGGTAGGTATACCGACTCGCAATGCGCATGCATGAGACTAACACATGCAAGCTGCCAGAAATAATAGTCAAGGTGACCAACGCAGAGATGGTGCTTGCTCGACCCGAGGGTGCCGTGCCTCCTCATCGCACGTGTGATCATTGACATCCGCAGGGTGCTCCCATAGTCCCCGAGACCTATGGTTGTGAGAAAGAGCGTGCCGCCCATGCTCCTCATGGTATTAGGCGTCTGCTCGTCAGTCCCCTCTAATATCTCAATTTGCAGTCTTGCACCATCACACAATAGGAAAATATAGTGTAGATATGATACCAAGATCATCAAACTGATGTTTGGTAGAGAAATGCTACATTATTTTGATTCTTGGCTAAATAAGCAGAAGGGCCGGAAAGTGTAAACACCAATGAATATGGTGAAACATGAGATGTATATTGGGTCAATACCATTGAAGAGACGTGACAAGCATGTGGCAAGTATGACAAGGTAACATGTACAACTCATGAGCTGCATTGCTACTTAGATTTTATTATTATTGGTTGACAAAAATCTATCCATACAAGTAGCATGTGACAAGATTTTGTGCATGATTTATCACACTATCTTGATGATCTACCTTTCCTGGATTCTTTTTATGTGACCTTTCCTAGACTTGATTATATAGTAGTTTGAGCTATGATTGTCCAAGCAAGTAAGCATATTGCAGAATTATTCGAAGTTCCACATGAGAGTGGTGACCCTAGAATTTATATTTTGTTTCATGTCGTGCCGTGGTCTTATTATGAGAGACCAACATGCATACTAAGTGTGGGTGCGCTCGCATTTAACATTTATTTACAGTTAATTATGCATGAGAATACAAGAACGGCCGAGAAGAAGGAGATCAATAGCGCGGGGGCGTTTGTAGCCTCGCTAAAAATGTTGTCTCAGCTGAACAGAAACCATCTTTACTTGTTTCTACGGGGGTCGCCAGCAAGATTTGAGTAGGCTAGGAGCACTCACAACATGTCATGAAGGGTAGAACGGAATCAATGCTCATCAAGAAATGTAGCTTTGTCCGCATATAGGTGGAATCAACATAAAAGTTCCCAATACGAATATGTGAGTTGTTTGATCAGGTTGTCTAAGTGAGCGCTCCGACAATGCAAGGATGAGAAATAACCAGAGACGGAGAAGACAAGATCATCCCAAACGGAGACCAGCCTGCCAAGTTTTGCTATACCTATGGACTAATCTTACGAAATTAAAATTAACAGATGAGACTGGCTATGCCTAGTGGGAAGGGG
>NC_057814.1:27981712-27984354 GCF_018294505.1 Triticum aestivum
AGGTTAATGGAGAGATTAGCACGTATAGTGAGATTGTAGAAAAATTGTCTTAAAGTACTCCACCCGATGTGTCAGCTGCATCCATGCAAACTAGAGATAGCAAGGGCAGAGAATTTGAGGGTGAGGAGAGGATCTTTGATTCTTGTAGAGCCAAGAACTACGGCCGAAACAAAGAGAGCTCAGCTCTAATCATTGCATATTTGCAGTGAACAACATGACTAGCTTTAAATATCTATACCCCTAATAGTGTGTGAATAACTTTGAAAGTTGGTCGTTGGATGAAACCAATCCGACGGTACAAAGATGGCAAATCCGAACACTACTGGCCGTTGGATATCATCTACATTCCACCAGATTCTGCCACATGTAGAATATAGAAGACTCCATGGTTGAACTTAAGCATAATGCGCAAACCTCAAAACACAAGCACTTCTCCTTTGTTCTAGAATCTTCCATATCTTAATTGCCCAAACTTCTTTTTTCAAAATGAATTGACACTATTTGTTTTTACTTTGTGCTTTACAATGCACAATTCCATGAATCTAAAATAGATTTTTTTTATAAAACTAATTGATTTTGAACTAGATGAACTATAAGAATTAAACGAACATCTACATCATGCATATATGACTCAAAGCTTACATGCCATAGTGTGTTATTTATTCATAATTTGGTTACCAAATCTCATGCGTGCAATGCACGTGTGCCTTACTAGTTTTTTGATAGCTTATGTTAAGTCAGTGAATCGGTGAGCCAATTTACAGAAGTTGTCCATAGTTTTTGGTAAGGGGTGTGGTGATGCTAGAAAGAAGGATCTCAAAGAAATCATTGGATTGATTTTGAGGCTCTTGACTACCCCCCCCCCCCTAGCTAGGCACACCAAGACAAATGTCTACATGTGAGGTACTCGGTTAGTTAGGTACAATTAAGGGACATCTCATTAATTAGAGTAACCACTTAGCTAGTTCTATACTGACATTCATGTCCCCTGCTGCTCTTGTCCATAGGTTATGATTTGCAATTACGAATCCACCATGGATAGACTCTAGCTATGTGCTAGTTATGAATCCAACGAAGAGGAAAGAGAGGTCGCCTCAACAAAGGGGGGATTCCTGATGGTGATATTGAGCACCTTTGTGCCGAACGGCGAACTGGGCGTCTGGGTTGGGGCTCAACCATCTAGGCAACCAAAATTGACACTGGTGGCGACGTAGGCATTGGGGTTGGGGCTGGCGGCAACCTAACAATCATGTCCGGATGGGGTCAAGAGGGGTGGCGGTTCTTGATGGGGATGGCAATTTGAGGCAGAGGAGGGAGAAGAAGCAAGGTAGGAGGGCTACGTGCGAGGCAAAAGATGCAGGGTGCGAGGAAGAAGAGGCGGGGAGTGGGGTGGTGGAAAGCATCAAAATCAGTGGCGGCAATGAGAGTATGCCCGAGGTGACGCCCTCTACTATTGTGTGCTAGATAACTCTATCGGGTGGGCTAGTTACTAGAGTAAGGTAGATTCCAATGGGCGAAACATGATAGCCTAATTGTTATTATTTTGCCGACTAAAGCGTTTTTAGTGGGATGGGTTGGTTACTCATAGTTTTAGTCCCATTTCCACCCGCATCTCTATGGCTTGCTTCAAACAACAAAGAGGTGTGTGTGAGAATGTAACGTCCATTATTCGACAGTTTTGGTGGGGCCCTAAGAAAGGGAGAAGGAAGCCCTGTTGGGTTGCATGGGTTGTCATGACCACACCAAAACACATGTGAGGCCTTGGTTCCCGTGACTTCAAGATTTTCAATCTGGCACTTCTCTCTAGATAGGCATGGCGAGTTATGAATGATTCAGAATCTCTCAGTGCTAAGATCCTGAAAGAAAGTTACTTCCTGGACTATTCTTTGCTGGAAGCTGAATAGGGCTCACACCCTCACAAATCTGGCGAGCGATCCTTGATGGACGTAATATTATGGCTCAAGGCATCATAAGAAGAGTTGGGGATGGTGAGACGACTTATATATGGGATCATCACAATTGGATTCCCAAGGAAATTTTCAAGCGGATGATCGTCTAACTTGTCCAAGATCCATCGCAACTAGTGGCAGAGCTAATCAATGCTACGTGTGTCGCATGAAAAGAAGAATGTGGTACGGCCAGTTTTTACCCCCTTTGACGCATAAGCAATTCTTAACATTCCGTTGTGCACGAGGAGAATTGGAGATTTTTTGGGTTGGAGTAAGGAAAACCGCGACAACTTCTTTGTCCATTCTGCCTACCTTATGATCGTTAGAACAAAGATGTGTAGGGAGAGTTGGCTGGAGGAGAGTGCAGGTTTGCCTGATATGGCATCTAAAAGTAAGGGATGGAGCTCAGTTTGAAAAATCTTAACCCCTTCAAAGCTCAAGGCGTTCCTATGGCGTCTAGTTGAACAGTTGATTCCCACGGGCGACCTCCTTCACCATAGGAACTAGGCGACGACAAGCATACGTCTTTGTGCGGTGCACACGTTACTTGGAGACACACCCTCCTGCGTTGTTCCATGGCGAGAAGCATGTGGGCTCAGTCCTCGGAGTCGATGGTAGAGAGGAAGGCAATTCATGAGGAAATATTTCAGAGCCTTCCCCCCATTGTTTCATCGCATCTTTTATGTCTGAAAT